>NC_135182.1:10030865-10333186 GCF_041146795.1 Maylandia zebra | reverse complement strand
ATAAAGTGTAGAAACTTAAGTAAAACATTTCAAAACTATGAAAACATCATGGCAGGTCAAATGTAGTGAGGCTGCAAAACATTTATCACTGTATTCAAATAATTTCTAATCACCTTGAATTCATTTAGTGAGATCAGTCCCCTCAAATGTAGTTGATTTTGCAGCTCATGCTGGGAAGCTGAATATTAAACTGCCCACAGCTGTAGGGAGAGATGGAAAGATTATATGTATCAGTTCCAACTATTTTAGCAGGTCTTTTATGCAAAGGGAGAAGAAAAGGTTTGGTAATCTAATAAATGACACATATCTGTCATATTTGTAATATTAGATTTAAATGATGGTGTTTTTGACTGCTGCATCGAGAAAGTATTCTGTAAGTAAAATGGCGCAGAGAGCTTTGGGAAATTCTGAGCACTTCTTTTGCAACTTGATAACATTTTTGTATTATTTATTAATCTACAGTGAAATACTGTAATGTACACGTTACATTAAATACGCTTTTTCACATCTTTGTTCCTTTACACTGCCAGTATATCATGGGCATCAACCCTGCCCGGCCAGGCCTGGAGGGACAAAGTAGTATCGAAGCTTCAATCTCTGGGTGTGGGTCACATCCTGCTCATCCTCCAGTGCTTCATCTCTGCCATGGCCAACATATACAATGAGAAGATTCTCAAAGAAGGAGAGCAGCTCACTGAAAGCATCTTCATACAGAACAGTAAACTGTGAGAAGCTGCTTGTGAAGAAAATGGGAAAGCAGAGGACACGTGGATGACTTTGGTGCTAACATCAGTCGTTTTTACTGCGTGTTTTTTAGGTATGCCTTTGGTGTGGTGTTTAATGGTCTGACTCTTGGGCTCAACAGCGAGGCACGAGGTCTCACCATGCACTGTGGCCTCCTACATGGACATAACATTTATTCCCTGGGCTTGGTGCTGGTCACTGGTGAGTAATGGTGGATTAATGACTCGCACTGTCATCACAAATTTGTATTTTTTCTTTCCCCATTAGTCAGATTTGTCAGTTTCTTCCAAAATGTCAGTGTTAAACAAAAGTGGACCAAAACAGCTTCAACATTTATTCTACTTTTGGACATCATGCAGTCATTGGGACCACAAAATTACATTTAACATTTTTAACTTTTGGTGTTTCTGCCTATCACAAGATTGATAACTTCAGTCAGCACTGTAAGGCAAGGCAAGGCAAGTTTATTTGTATAGCACAATTCAACAACAAGGTGATTCAAAGTGCTTTACAGAGACATTAGAAACAGGAACAAATAAAAAGCATGATTTAAAATTGATTAAAACAAGCAAATAAACTAACTAACTAATTAACAAACAAACAAACAAACAAACAAACAAACAAACAAAACAGTATATAAAATCAAAACAGATAAAATCAGAACAGTAGATAAAATCAGTAGTTAAATGTAAGTTTTGAAATTTAAGCTTAAAGTGTGGATTTGGTGCTTTATTCAAATGCAGCTGAGAACAGGTGAGTCTTCAACCTGGATTTAAATAAACTGAGTGTTTCAGCTGATCTGAGGCTTTCTGGGAGTTTGTTCCAGATATAAGGAGCATAAAAGCTGAATGCAGCTTCTCCGTGTCTGGTTCTGACTCTGGGAACTGATAAAAGACCGGATCCAGATGACCTGAGGGATCTGGATGGTTCATACTGGGTCAGGAGGTCATTGATGTATTTTGGTCCTAAACCATTCAGAGCTTTATAGGCCAGCATCAGAACTTTAAAGTCTATCCTCTGACGGACAGGCAGCCAGTGTAAGGACCTCAGAGCTGGACTGATGTGGTCCACTTTTTTGGTCTTAGTGAGGACTCGAGCAGCAGAGTTCTGAATGAGCTGTAGTTGTCTGACTGATTTTTTAGGTAGACCTGTAAAGATGCTGTTACAGTAATCAAGCCTACTAAAGATGAATGCATGGACTAGTTTTTCCAGGTCCTGTTGAGACATCAGATCTTTTATCCTTGATATATTCTTGAGGTGATAGTAAGCTGACTTTGTTATTGTCTTAATGTGTTTTTCTAAGTTTAGGTCTGCATCCATCACTACACCCAAATTTCTCGCCTGGTTTGTGGTTTTTAGATGTATAGATTGAAGTTCTCTGGTGACCTGTAATCGTTTTTCTTTGGCGCCAAAGACTATTACCTCAGTTTTGTTTTTGTTTAGCTGGAGAAAATTGTGGCACAACCAGTCATTGATTTCCTCAATGCATTTACCAAGAGCCTGTACAGGGCCTCGGTCTCCTGGTGACATTGTGATATATATTTGTGTGTCATCTGCATAGCTGTGATAGTTTATTTTGTTGTTGTTTATAATCTGTGCCAGTGGGAGCATGTAGATGTTAAACAGAAGGGGTCCCAAGATGGAACCTTGGGGAACTCCACATGTGATACTTGTCTGCTCAGATGTAGTGCATCATTCTCACATCAGAGGGACATTTGAATACTGTTTTATACAGCATATGACTGGAAGATGAATATCAAGCAGGCATAAGTGTGATGTTTATTGAACTGAGATCTCCTACTGTCATTTCTGTTGCTGGAGATGTCCACTCTAATTTAATTTAATTAGTTTGCTGCTTTGAATTATATGCAAACATGTCCATGTGGATTATAGAAGTTGCTTGAGGAAGAGAAAATATGTTCATCAAAAGAAGACAGTTGAGGTACTCGGGGCATCTAACCAGGATTCCTCCTGGACTCCTAGGTAGGTGAGGTGTTTTTGGCCATGTCCTACTGGGAGGAGGTCTCAGCGGGCTTGGGGAATACTGTGTCCTCCAGGATGAGCTGGAAGGGATGGCTGGGTTGAAGGAAGTCTGTCAAATTGATAAGCAGAGGAAGTGGTGCAGCACCTGGTTCTGTTTGTAGAAGCTCAGATGTAGGGGCAGCCAATCAGATGAAAGCTGGCGTAAATAGAGGAGGGGTCGGAGTGGGAGCTCCAAAAGACTGTAGCATGCAAAACCACTACTTTGTACAATTTCTGTCGTCTACAGACAAAATCATCTTAACTTGTGATCTTGTAAGCTGCTGGTACTTGAGTTGTTTTATGCCTCTGAACAGAACCTGGTGGGTATTTGGTCCTGCTTCTGGCATCAGTGCTAAGCTACACTAATCCAGCTGCTGGATGTAATTTGTTATTAACTGGACTAGTTCATTTATCTATCTCTAGTATGCATTTGAAGAACTCATAATCTTCTGTGTTCTCCCTAGCTGCCCTGGGCTTATCCGTGGCCTTCATCTTAAAATTCAGAGACAACATGTTCCATGTGCTGACTGGCCAGATCACTACTGTTCTGGTCACAGGCCTCTCCCTCTTCCTCTTTGACTTCCACCCTTCGCTGGACTTCTTCTTCCAGGCACCCACTGTCCTGCTGGCCATCTTTATCTACAATGCCAGCTGGCACAAGGACCTGGAATATAGCCTGCAGCGAGAGAAACTACGGGTCATCAACGGGGAGGTGTTTGAGAGGTCAAGAGGGGTAGGAGACAAACCACATATCCTCAGTAGTCACGCACACAAGCCCACACACTCCTTTTCCTCACACAACTTCGCTCACCTAACCCCGATGTATATCCACTTCCTCTACTCCCGCCCACATACCAAGTGCTCTGCAGGAAACTTGGCTCTTGTTTCTCTGTAATGTCATTTCTTGAGTGCAGGAGGAAACCTGATTCCCAGCTATGAAAATAGCATTCAGGCTCATGCTGGAGCCTTGCTTCATATAATTCCTTTAGTAGTCAAGTGTTTTTTGATGGAAGAAGCTATTTAACAATACAGTAGTCTGTGGGGATACTATCCTGGAATTCTTTTCATCCCCAGCGTCCCCAGGAAGAAACCCTGTAATTCATGTGAAATGCCAGGTTTCAGGTGTTTGTTTCTTTGCTAGAGCACTAACAAAAATACCCTCTCCATTGGCAGCCATGGCTTTAAAATGCACGGTACTTCCCTGGTGTTTTTCGGGGAGCAAATACTGCCCTCCACTTTCTGAAGACAGAAAAAAGATGTGCACAGTGCCTCATTGTCTGCAGATTTGTCCACTGGATTTGACCACTTGTGCATTCATTCTGATGCCTTGTCTCTTTTTTGTGTTGCAGGACGGTGAGGAGCTCGAGCTCCTGACAAAGGCAAATGCAGACAGTGAATCTGATGAAGAGTCCTTGTAGTAATGATAGCGCTAGTAGTATCCAGAGGATACTCTGCATCTTTCCTGCTGCTGGTGTCGAACTGCACAATTGACTGGATGGAACATGGTCACAGATTGTCTGTGAAAGCATTTATTTGAACAGTGATAAGCAGGTAAACGGTGAAAGATACTGTTGCTAGATTATATGATAGACTCCTAGAATTAAAAACAAACAAGGTGTTTAATAACAGAATTAGCAAAATCTGTATATTTTGGAAACGTGCCTGTCTGTGGATGACTGCTGTCATTCATATGGGGGAAAGTACCAGCAACGCTGTTTGTTGGAAAATAAGTGATAAGTGATACTTTTGGATTCATTATGGATTTCTTTTATGGACAGTGTATTTCTTTACATGATTCCTGTTGTACATGCTGCCATCTGACTGCTTGCTGGTGCTGGACGTCTAAGGACCAGAAACTGCAGTTTCAAGATTGTTTTGATAATAGATGTCCAACGCACCCCCCCCCAAATCTCAGCCTTCATGAAACTCCACTCTTGTCCATCAGCCTTGTTTCCACTCCGTTCTGCAGTCATGAATGGATGTAGGAGCTCCTTTAACTGTCTGGACATTTGCAGCTCAAATAATTTCACATGGTGATGAATAGAACCACAAAGAAGACGCAGAGTTTTCATCAAGGTGGATAAAAGAAATTGTCTTTTATTTGGTGATCTCAATTCTGGAATCACAAAAGAAGAAACTCAACCAAAAGGAAAAAAGGAACAGAGGCAACTATTAAGTCCAAAGTAAAAGGGGAAAGAAAGAAAATACCACTCACATTACTACGAGAGGCAAAAAAAAAGTTGTTTTTCATTGTTGAAAAAAGGAAAGCAGAGCTGCAGCTTTTTATAGGACCTCAAATTTCCCCCAAAACAATAGGAGGCTTGCTAAAATTTAGTACACCCGACATTAGGTGGAAACAAAAAATATAAATGAATGTTTTATACATCTGGCACCTGGACTATTATTTTCATTGGACTATTGGTGTTTATTTTCTGAGCCAGAATAAGTGGTATTGATATAATTGCCACTAATGCCTGACTTTCTGTCAGCACCACAAACTCCCTGCTTCTCTTACTTGGGGCTTGAATATTTTCTTGTTAAACTGTAAAATAACATTGTCTAAAGATTGTTGTTTGTGCCATTAAAATCCTCACGTGTGAATGCATTTTCTTGTAAAATAAATGGCAAGTTGTTTTACTTCTGTGCAAGTAATGCAATTTAATACAATCGCTGATGTCTTGTCATAAATTTATGTGCATTTATTTAAATACTGAGGTTTTCTGGAGGAAGACCTAAAGGGTACTAGCTGCTCTAACTCCATGTTTTTATTCTATTACTTTGCACATACTTGATAGCTGTTTTAGCTCAATATCAGTTCCTCTTAGATATTTTACCCACCTGCTGAATAACAGTGTTCCACACCCACTAACATTATACAGATCCAAGAGAAAAGAGACTGTAACGCAGTCTGATGTCTAAGCTTTAAATGAACAAGACTTACTTGTACATACACTTTGGCCATGTTTAATACAAACTCTGTCTCTTGCTCTATGGCAGCTGAGAGATGCTCCAGCCTCCCCATGCCTTTAATTGGATAAGTGGAAGAAAATGGGTAGGTGGATTCCAGCCCTTCTTACTCACAAAGTGTGTTTGCAAATGTGATTGCATTGAGGGGACAGTAAGTTGAGAAGGTCTGAAACTACTGTAGATATTTCAAGTACGGCAGGTTGTTTCAGTCATTACATGACCACTAAAATATACTTGGAAATATCTTTCCAGTTTTGCCACTAGGGGGAGGTGTTGCTCAAAAGATTATTGCAGTGCATTGGCACTGAAAGTGAGACAAATAATTTAAAGGACCTGGTAGTAAACAAAAGTTTATTTTCATATAGCCATATAGAAACAGAGTATAAATAGAAACAATGTATAGCAACAGAAACTTTACAAAAGAGAAATAATGTGATGCTTTTAATAATATTATTGGTAACTGCACTTCAAATGCAACAGATGTCCAATAAATATGTTCTATTATCCACAAAATCAACGTGTGTGCTGAAACTATGTAAGTCTGACCTAAAAAAGCCAGCTAGAGATGACAGACGATGCAATAATGTTTTAAGTTGAAAGAAACAAAAAAACCCCGGCAAAAACTAAAGTACGCAATCCATCTTTGAACCTTCAGGTTCATCCATAAATTTACTGACTAACCAGATCTGACGCTGCTAAGTATAAAGCAGCGTACTATGCTATATAGGGAATGTTAAAGAACTGGATATGTGAAAGCATTTTTCTTCCCTTCACTAAGTGCTACAAAATACTCGTCTGTGCCAACTGCCCGGTGGGAGATGGGAAAGACACAAAAAGGTTTTGGGCCAAAGGAAGGTAGCACCAAGGACCAGCTGCAGGCCAGTGTGCATCATTGGAAAGCACACACCTGTTAGTAACCATACCCCTGGTGATAGCCATCCTGATAACTGTGTTCGTATCCATGTTGATGGTAACCATAGCCACCATATTCATCTTCAGGGCAGCGCATGCCAAGTGACTGCTGGATGGCCATCTCCTGTCTGCGGAGCTGCATAGAGTCTACCAGGTCATAGATAATGGCCATGGACCACATGGGTGAGGGGTACCAGGACTTGACATTGCCATCCTTCCCCACCAGCAGCATGGAGAAGTATTCTGGGCTGATTTGGAAGTAGTTTCTCATGTCCTTCACGAGGGTAGCTGAGAGCCCTTCACGCTCCACGGTAGCACTCCCTGGATGGACCAGAGGATCAGGTTAGGAACAACGTATTAAAGAGTGAATTTCACAATAGATGTAGCACATCGACATTTTCCTCTTCCTCTAAACTTATCACACAGAACTCAGATACCAAAAAAGTAGAGACCTTAGCTTTCAGAAAATATATCTGTTCACTATTTTGTATTAAATATTCTTACCATTGATAGGATAGAGCTCCAAGACTCCGCCCATATCTGGCGACTCTGTGCCAACCAGCTTCAGAATGGCGATGTGCCTCAGGCCTGTGTAACCATGGCAACCATTTTTTGAAAAGACATCAGAATGAGGCAAACAATTTTTAGACAACAGCATGACTTCAAATGAGAACAGCAGTATGCTGACCAACTGTTCCTTATCAGTCTGCTTATTTAGGCTGATTGTTACTTATTTGTTATTGGAACTGTCCTAAGCACTGGTCTCTAGGTAAAGGGAGGAGAATGTGATGGTGGTCCAGAAAGCCCTGCCAAAAAAGCTGTTTCCTCTGAAGCGAGAAAGCCCACATTAAACACAGGAGAACGCTGGCTTCACTTGGTGAGCGCCAAGTGCTGAATACCAGGATCAAACCTCTCAGGCCTTCAGCCCAGTCAGCAGGACAGGCCTTTGTGTGGGATGAGGGAGCGAGGGGGCAGCCCTGGGTGCTAAACCAGCCAAGAGCAACACACGAAGGGAAAAAAGTCCCAGTAGAACCTAAACTGGATCTAGTGATAAAGCAAGAAAAGCTGATTTTTTCAATCATCTGACTTGACTTAAATAAAAACAGTGTACACTCAAACAGATAAATGGTAGCACTTTCTAGGAAGTTATATTTCATGAGAGCTTTATAAGCTAGGACAAATGATAAATAATCTGTTAATGCTTCACAGATCAACAGTAAGCTAAAAATATTTTTTATCATTGCAAGGTTGTAAAAATTTGCTTTGGCTTAAATATAAACCCCTATTTAATGCCCCTGTGTACACACAGTGTATGTGTGTTTGAAGGTGAAACAGGCATGAAACATTCAAAAAGAGAGGGCAGTGAAAGATTACTTGTCATCTTGTTCACTAGCCCTTAAGGTCAGAAACTGATATAATGTAATTGTAGATTTAATGGCTGATTGTTACAAATAAAACATCTGACTCAAGGTCAAGCTCATACACGTGAAAGACCATTTAGTGTTTTTTACAGCCTATGTTAACCTGTATGAATATGCAGAAGCAACAAAAGTCTGAAGGGAGCCAGGAAGAAATGTCCAAAATCTTCAGCTTGTGCAAACAAAACAAGAGCATGAGGTTCATCTTGGGCAGAAAGTCCTGCTGACAGCAGTTATTTGGTTTCACAGAGAAGGAAAGTTCACCGTGGGCTATTTAAAGTTTACACGTGTCTTCCACAAACCTGTCAAACGTATCAGGTTGTTGAGATTTGCAAAGTTGAGACAAATGCCTCTTTTTGAGATGTGCCATAATAACTTTCAAGTTGCTGTGGAAAAATTGACTAACCGGCCGGCTGAAAAGTCTCCTGCCAGGGGAGGAAAAGAAAAACAGTTCAGTTTTTTGCCAGTTCCGTCATCTGGGATCCTTCTCCACATCCACTGGTGAACATGCATTAACACACACATAGTGCTCATGTGCATAAACACAGGCTGATAACGTCTGGAAAGTTGCAGTAAACAAAAAAACATAACTTGTTCATTTGATTTCATTGCTTCTTCATTTGATTAACATATTCATGAATATTCTGACTAACATTTTGGCAAGCAGGGACATGACACAGGCCCGTGTGAAGAGAAGGTCACCTTGGAATAAACATGTCATCAGAGGGAAGTTTCATAAAGAGTTCTGCTCTTTTAGGTATTTCTTCCCAGGAAATGAATCTTTGTACTTTCGGACTTGCAGGAACAGAAGATTGTTATGGGCGGCTGTGCATCTTCCACTAATAGGAAGGTCAGTTGTTCAATCTCTTACAACATTTCTTATAGGGTACAGAGTACAGTGAACAGGCACATCGTGACCGTTTACGATGAATTAGACTAAGGAGTGTTAATCACACTAACAATTGGTTCATTGAGCCTGCAACTGTGTTTCTTATAGATTTGTTTTTTGGTTGCAGCAGGCAGCAGATTTTGGAGAAAAAAACCTACACCACCTAAACAGCACCAAGCAGCAGAGAGACTCAATTAGAGCTTGGGTGGCGAGCATATTTGAGCTTTTAGCAACTGAAGTGACCTCTGAAAAGTGAAACTGGTTGACTTCTGGTGACTCACCCAGATTGCAGGCTTGGCTGTTGAGGGCGTAGAGCTGCTGCTGATAGGCCCACTCCTCGTCGTTGGGAGCGGAGATAATGAACAGGCGACGTCTCCATCGGAACCTGCAATCACAGAAAATTTGAGTCCGGATTTAAGTGGCACTTTGGTCCCGCAGTGAGAGCTCTGTACCAAGACAAGGAGTTTGTGCTTGTGTGCTACATATTCCCCTTATTACTGCCAGAGGGTGACAACCCGGAATTATGGTCAAAAACCTGCCAGATCTCTACACTGTGTTCGGGGGGATTCAGGTCTCTATGGCAACAAAAGACAGCCTGTCTTTAGACATCTCCAGGAGAAAATGTGACTGAAATGATTCAGCCTTGAGGAATGGCAGGGTTTTTGTTACTTTTGATTTTCATGGAACACACACACATGCAGGCTGCTGCAGTCTGCCAAGTGCTGCTCAGAATTATTTAATTGTGGTCCAGCTGACTGCAACAGATATTTGACTGATGTGGACACACCATGATGGGACCACCCAGTAATTCCAACTACACAGACTATATTGATCCTTGGGGGAACAACCTATATATGGCATCAATCTCAATAAAATGTTGTAATAGAAACTGTACTGAATACCTCAATTTGTCATGGAAATCTTGCACCCATGGAATGGTTTGTGCATGTTATTTTTAAGCTACAAGTTTACCCTTGTGTTGTCCTCGGGATTCCCATATACTTGTTTGCCATTCACCTACGGGTCGTTTTTGACCTGAGGACAACACAGCATGGGTGCTCTTATCCAGTGTTATTTTCACTGACCAATTATTTTTGTCATAATTTTTGTCAGTTACCTTTGTTTTCATGATGAAAGGGAGACAATAACTAACTAAAAACTAGTGCACGAGACAAAAAAGTGCGATGGAATATATTGATACTTTGGTCTAAAAAAAATAAAAAATGTGAGATCCAATCAGAAATATTTAAGCTGTGTACAAAGGCGGGACGAGTTTGGAAGTGACCCAATCAGAGGTAATTGCCCTGTGCATAAAATGTGACCAAATATCGAAACCTGGGAGGAAGAGGAGAGTGAGCATATGCACACATTTCACATTTGATATCAAGGAAAATAAGATGGAAACAAACCTTTACACTTTCAATGATATTTAACAGACTAAAAATAGAAATAGACTGAAACTACAATATTTCAGATGCCTAAATTATGACTAAAACTAAATATTCAAAAGACTATGACTAAAATAATCAAAATTAAAAATGTAAAACAATCACAGCAGTATTCCTGTACACAAATCCATTCTTGTGTGATCCCCGAACAGTTTATGATTGCAGCTTATTAACCAAGCTTGCTAGTGTTAGCTAATAACTTTCTCAACCTCAACCTGAATTGTGTCTCCAAAAACACCACACCATAATGCTAAAATGTAAGGTTTTCAAAGCAAGTGGATCAGTGAATCAGTGGGTCTACAGGCTTTATTTACTGATCTCACTCATGGGCGAATATCAGCAAATCCCTGCTGATAGTTCTTATGATGTTTTTGTCAGAAAAAAAGGTTTTAATGTTTGTACATCCACAGTGTTTTGGTCATGCCCTATATTTCCATAGAAATCCTCACCTGGAGAGAAAGTTTTCCAAAGATCTGGGCTTGTCTTCCTTCTTACAGACCACTCCATCTCTCTTCTGCTGCTCCATCTCTCGCATTCGGGAGGAGAAGGTGTCGATGTAGTTAAATACAGCCTTCATGGCAATGGGAACCTCAAAGGATTGCTGACAAACAAGATTGACAAGAACCAGTCATACTCTCCCAAAGGTCGAGTCCGAGGTGAAACCACAGAATAAATAAATCAAAATCCCTGTCGACAAAAAATAAAACAATAAGTAGCACTACAGTACAGCGGGCATTAAAATAGAAATCCACTGCATGAAAATGGTGAAACTCCTTCCAGTAATGTGATTATATGAAGTTATGCATGTTAGTAAATGTGGTGTGGGCTTTATCACATCCCAGCAAATCTTTGTAACAACTTCTGGGAAGCAGCAAAATCAAGTATCTCATTTCATCCTAACTGGTCATAACACGAACATCTGAAACGCGCACAAAAATGTAACACACTTGCACATCTTCCTCAGGACATGCTGAAGTTGCCATTCTGATTCTTTCACACCTTTCCTTGCACTGCGCTCTCTGTCCTTTTTCTGTCTAATACACACACCCACATCCGTGTACATTCACAGACTCCTCTGTCTCTGCTGCTGACAGCAGAGGATGTGAACACTGGCCTCTTTGATGAATCTGTCCGAAAAACAGGCTGGTGATTTATCCTGGCACATGCACACACACCCTTATACACAGATGTTGAGCAAATGTCATGTTGTGTAAATTTAAACAGTGTTTTAGTAAAAGCACCATGTTGGCAGTATTAGGGCAGAGAAAAAGAGAAAGATTTAATGGAAGTGTAAGCAGATAAGTTGTGAATCAGTGAACACTGGAAGAGGACCAACCGACCAACAGCAGTGCTGTTAATCAAGGCTGTTTAAAAGTATTAGTCAAGACTATGTGAAAGGGCAAGTAAAAAAGTACGATTAAAATCCTCCCTGCTAAAATATCATAGTATATTTAGAGGTCTTTCACAATTCAGTGACTGAATCCCTTAAGGCTATGTTCCAGGAAGGCAGGACTTTTGACACAGCTGATCATGCAGTCTTGGTGAATATGCTACATGGCAACAGTCTTGTCCAATAACACTGTAACTTAGTTTTGAAATAACCATGACGTGTCTGCTTTCCTGGGTCTTCTTCTGTGTTTTTTCCTGTTTCCAAAGAAATGCCTTTGGATGTGTGTGTGCATCCAAAGGCACTTTGCATTGGTTACATTGTTGCTCTGCTTGGTTCCTTCTTATTTTTTGTATGTACATGTGTAACAGCCATACCCAGCACTGCCTTCACTTTCACAATATTTTACAAATATTTGTTTCCCAGAGTCAGAACAGACATTAAAAAGAAGCATTTACCGATGCTGGCTATGTTACGTGGCCTAATCTACAGGGGGATATCTTTTATGAGTGTTTTCCATTTCCCTGCATTGCTTCTCTTCTCTTCGTGTCATGTCAGCTATTTACAGTGCAGCTGACTGAGAAGAGCTTACACTGCAAATGCTTGTTAAAGGCTCTTTGAGACTGATGGTGGCCTAAAGGTTAGTGTGAGCCTGCTATTATAGTTACTCACAATGGCAACACATCACTATCATGCTAACCGTCTTGTTAGCATGTACTAATTAGTCCTAAACATAACATGGAGCTGAGGCTGTTTGGAATGTCACAGGGTTTTGACATCATATGTTTAGACTGTTTAGCTTACACGTATGTACCTCACTGCATGTTTATTGGGCACCGATGCATTACAAATATATATTTACTCATTTATTTTTTTTAACACCTTGTTTTGTGTTTTCTTAACACTTTACTAAAACAAGACCATTTAATTTTGGTATCTCACCATAGCACTTGCAACAGTTAAAACAAAGTTAATTTGGAGTAGAAACCAAGTGTAGACATATCAAGTGAACACTAGATATATCTGTATGCCCATCCACATTATCTTTGCCTATATTGACAGCTGTTTATCTCTCTGCTTCAAGCTTTACAGGTACATTAATGACAGTTCTCATATTTAGGCTAAAGATTATTCTCTCTCATTATTATTTCCTCTAGATTAGGGTTGTAGTGGAGATATCAAGGATAGGCACGGTTGTGGCACTGATTCAGTCTTTGAGCACTACTGTCACCCCGGTGTGTCAGCCAGAACACAACTTAAGGGCAAATTGTCGCAGAGTAGGGAAGAAGGAGCTTGAGGTTCGGTCTGAGGCACTTTATTGTCACGACTCAATTTCTGGGGCTGTAAAACAGTTGCATGTGTATGTGTGTGGTTTTACATAACATCCCGCAGGAATCAGTGCACCCCACCGGACCAACACTGCTCATCGGACCTTAAACTGCCCACCTTACTAACCGGATGATGTCACCATACGGTGGGCTGGCCCAAACTGACAGAAGATTGAATATTAAATGAACAGTAGATAAACTTATATAAACTTATGAACACCAATAGAATTATCCTATGAACTTTGGGGCCTTTTATACAAGGGTCAGTCAACTCCAGGCCTCAGGGGCTGGTGTCCTGCAGGTTTTTGATCTCACCCTGGGTCAGCACACCTGAATCAAACGATTGGTTCATTACCAGGCCTCTGGAGAACTTCAAGACATGCTGAGGAGGTTATTTAGCCATTTAAATCAGCTGTGCTAGATCAAGGACAAGGGTACACACATGTATATTTATATGGCTCTTTGAGAGGCTATTGATTGACAGCAATGCATTCCCAAGTCCCTCCAACAGGACTTGAAATTGGTGTGAAATAGAAGAGCTGCCCAAAAACATGTAACTTTTAAGAATTTCATCACAGCGTGAAACTACAGTTCTCAAAAAAGCTCACCACACCACCTTCTTCCTCGACACCGTCACATTCAGTGAGTATATGTTTATAACTCTCTTCTTTTCAAAACAAAAAATGTGAGTGTGTGTGAATCTCCAATCATCTCCTGGATGATTGAGAATGCATCAAGACGTGAGTGTGTGGTTCATTTAGGGGACATCTTTATATTTTAGAGTGAAAAAACTGCTTGACTTACATGCAGTGCTTTAAGTGGGCCGGTACGCGCCGGTACTCAGTACCGCCACTTCTAAATATAGCTCTTGAGAGTACCGCCACCTCTCCGCCCAGAACGTGCTTTTAGCGTACCGGTACTCTCATTTGCACATCTGTTATAATCGTTTGGCTGCGCTGCCGCTTTTCAGAGCGCCCTTCACAAGCACGCTTCCTAATTCGTCCCACCGAGAGCAGAGACTACATTACCCATACACCAATGTGTTTTACAAGTGAAAAGCGCATGCGTCGCTTTTGCCGTTGTCATGTCAACTCAACGTGGTCCGGAGAGGGTGTGTAAAACGCGCAAACAGCTGCTCGGTTAAAATACAAAAACAATGAACACTTAATATGCTCTCCTGGCTTCAGACTCTGAGTAGTAAAAGAACAAGGTCAGAATCAGAGGACTCGCTGGCTGACACCCCACCAAGCCAGAATGATATCGCTGCAGGTCAGACGCAAGCTAATGAAAGCTGCACTAGTGCCGCAGCCGCGGACGACGGCACTTTTTGCGACGACGAGGACGAGAATGACACCATTTCTACCGATGACAACAGCCGCGTTAGCGAGCATGAGTGGCCAGAATGTTGTTCCCAAGCACAAGTCCGGTATTTCTCCACAAATTACAAGTGGCTGATCAGCAGAAATCAAAAGTTGGGTTGTAGTGTGTGTAGTCAAGTTTGTGCTCGCGTGGACATGCAGCAAGGGCAGAGAGTGTCGCAGGAGTGGAGTGGGTGCTTAATCTCGTCTTTTGGAAGGGACAAGGCTGCACAACAAAACTCACTACGAAAGAAAATAAAAGAGCACAGAGACTCAATTTATCACAAGAAAGCAGTTGAAATAAAAGAGAAGGCAACACAAAATACAATGCAAAAACACAATGAAGATATGAGAAAGGCTGACTACGCTTCAACTTGCAATGTGTTTAGAACAGCTTATAAGATTGGCAAGCATGGGCGTCCCTTTACAGACATGCCAATAGATGTCCAGTTGCAAGTCTTAAATGGTGTCAAGATGGGCAGAGTTTTGCACTCTAATAACTCATGTGCAAATATACTGGATCACATTGCAGCTGAAATGAAAAAGAAGGTAGTCAATGACATAGTGATGAATGAAAGAAAATTGTGTGTGCTCATTGATGAATCCACTACAATAAGTGGAAAGTCTGTGCTTGTCGTGTGCCTGCGGTCAGCTATTTCCAGTGAAAATCCAGACACAATATTTTTTTGAACTGATTGAGCTGCAGGGGACCACAGCAAAGGACATCACTGAAGCACTGTTAGGATGTCTTCATAATAATGGCTTTGACCCTCACTACCTACAGGAACATTTGTTGGCATTTGCTTGTGATGGAGCCTCAGTGATGCTTGGGAGGAAAGCAGGAGTTGCTGCGCAGCTTTGTTCCAAATTCCCTTACCTGTTTGTCTGGCATTGTTCCAATCACAGACTGGAACTGGCAGTTTGTGATGTTTTGAAGGAGGTAGGAGGAATCAACCACTTTAAAATATTCTTAGATCAGCTTTACTCCCTCTGCCATGCATCACCAAAAAACCAAAGGGAGTTAACCGAGAGTGCTCACAATGTTGGACAACGTCTCCTTGTGATAGGCCGTGTTTTATCAGTGCATTGGGTTGCTTCAAGTGAGAGAACAGTGAAAGCAGTATGGGAGAACTACCAAGCTCTGCAGGTACACTTTACAAGTGCTGCTGCTGATACCAGCAGTGACTCAAGAGAGAGAGCAAAATACAAATTATTTTATAATTTATTTTATATACATTTTGTTAAAAATAAATTTCAATACCTTTTTGCACATTTTATTTATGTTCAGTAGCTCTTTCTAGCTCAAGCAAATCCGCAAACTAATAAAATGATTTATTATTTTGTATAAGGTTGTCTGTTGACTGTTGTGTATATAAAACCCATTCAATAGTTGTTGTTACCTCAGGGGAGGCGGAAAAAAAATAGAGTACCGGCGCCTCTTTTGGGCCACTTAAAGCACTGCTTACATGCTTTCCAAATTCACACCGCATTAATTTAAGTATTCAACAAGCTAATTGATCTACACAGCACGGCCATTCTGTTATGGGGCTGCCCATCGCATTCTAGCCCCTTTATTATCAATATAACATGCCTTGATGAGACTGTGGTCTGGCACTATTTACCTAAATCTGAATTAAATTATTCACAAGTCACTACAAAAGGTATACTTGTGTTTAATTTGGCGTATTTGATGCTCTTCCCGACACAGCTGTCAAGGGATTTTTTTTTTTTTTTTTTTTTTTTCCTTCCTCCTGGTACTTAAATAGGGATCTTTCACTGTTAGGCAAATGTGCAAACCACTACACTATAGAGCCACAGCCTTCACATAATCATCCTATACTGCTTAGAAAGAGTAAGTCTCTACCTTGACTCTCATGTCAGTGTCTGTGAGGACCATGTAGAACTCCTCGTAGGTCATGCCAAACTCTTTCCTCAGCTCTGTGATCAGATCCTGGTTCACCAGGTCTTCCTGACGAAGGCCCTTCATAGGCTTGTCATTCTCTGGAGAAATAAAGGCACATTAGACAGATTCAACATCTACTTTCCTACTCTAAAGAGGGTACTAATTTCCCCTTTAAAGAAAATCAATTAACTGTTAAAATCAAAGGAACATAACATTTATTATATTTGGAATCTTAGTGAAATGGTCCAAAAGTCAAATGTAAATCTAATATATTGCCTGGAATATCAGATTGGAAAGAAGGAAAACTGCACACTATTGGTTAATCTGTCTTCTGTCATGTCTCCCTCCCCTCACTGCCAGTCGGTTGCAGCAGATGGCTGCCTCTCACTGAACCTGAGGTTTCTTCCTGTTCAAAAGGAGTTTTTTTTTTTTTTTTTTTTTTTTTTTTCTTCTTCTCACTGTCACCAAGTGATAGCTCATCTTCATCTTCTGAATGTTGGGTTTTTTTCCCCCTGACAATTATTCAAATGGTTATGGCTTCAAAAGGCTAGAAAAGTACAGGGAAGATACAAAAACAGCTTAAGACATGTTACAGTCGTATTTCTTAACGTAAAATGAAGAGCAATTGTTTCCCAGTTAACATGCTTACTCCTCTTGTAGTTTAGTCATCTATGCTGATTTCAAAAAAACTGCTCCTTTAACAAATTTGTCTGAGAAGTTTAAGAATTAGACTCTTGAGTGAAGAGCAGAACTGAAGCATGCAGAATGAATCGGGGACAAACTGGACAAACAGCAGCTGAGATCTAAAAGGGTTGGATGTCTCAGAAGTCTAATGGAGCTGGTGTTTATGCAGACCAAAGCCTTTAATCATAGCTCCTTCCGTGTGTGTGTATGACATACAGACCACAGAACAGTGTGTTCTTGGTGGCTGGTTTGCCCACTCTCTGCTGTGTAATGTGTATGAGCAATCACGTCAGGAAACCCCCAGTACATGTAGGTGGCAGAGGACAGACTGTACACACAGATATGTACAGCAAACACTCTTTAATATGGTCTATATGCAAAACATACACATGGCCAACCAGGCTACAACCCAAAGATGAAGTCACTGTAAGCAGAGGAGGGGCAATGCTGAAAGGACCAGCTGTTTGTCTGTGCACTGTGATCACACACAGTGAGTTTCTCTCACTTCCAAGGACTCTTATGTTGACTTCCATTTACTTTCTTGAGATTCATTTACATACTGTTGCTTAGCTTAACCTAAACTTAAATCAAGCCTTCATAATTAAAATGAATGAAGACTTACCAACAGAGGTGGGCCACAACAATGTGACTACATAAAAACATTATGTCTGGATAAAACCTCATCTGCACATTGAGTGACACACTTAAAAAGCTTAACAAAGAGCAGTTAACACACATCAACCGCAGCCTCTGGTTTGAGACGGCTATAAAATGTCTCAAAATAGAAGCCAAGCACAAATGACGCAGTGCGTCTCACAAAAACAGCAGCAGTTTTGTTGCATTTGAACAAGTAGGTTTTCAAGCACTGTTATAACTGCTCTC
Source organism: Maylandia zebra (assembly GCF_041146795.1). NCBI lineage: Eukaryota > Metazoa > Chordata > Actinopteri > Cichliformes > Cichlidae > Maylandia > Maylandia zebra. The sequence continues at coordinate 10,315,244 of NC_135182.1, read as the reverse complement.
TGTGTGCATGTGGGTGTGATGAATTAAATGTCTCCAGCTTACACATCAACTCCACAGGAGATGATGCACAGGAAAGGTATGCACTCTGGTTTGCTCTCCCGGTACATGTTCTACAGACTTCTGTACTTCATAGCTGCTGAACTCATCACATTTTGGATTGGAAGCTGAAGGCATTCCTACCTCTAGCTACAGATAAAGTGTAATTACTAAAATAAGCAACGGTATTATGGTAAATGAGCCGAATCTAACATCACTGAATTCAGAGGTCAACACTGTTTAGTATCACCTGCACAGAGAAGCACAAAACACTGTGGCTTTGGCAGAGTCGGTGCACATTCTGGATGTCACTGTGGGAGCAGAGATCTCTGCTGAACACATTTAGTTTGACATAATGTGAGGAAGGTAAAACAAGGACAGGACAGCAGATGTGGCAGGAGACACTTTTCCTTGCCACAGTCTCAGTATGGACAGCACTCACACAACATTTCCCTGAAAAATGGTATTTTAAGGCAAATCACATCTACTGTATTCCTAAAAACATGCAAACTTACTTACATTTATGACAGAATGCCCGAGTCTGTTTATTTCAGTGCTAAGTAGAGAGAAAATGCTTTCCTTTTTGGTGATAACCACAATTGTTATCAACAACCCTCCGGTGTAAGAGAGAGTTTCACTGTGAAGGAGATTAGTGGTGAGGTCAGTGAGAACATGTGGCTGGAACTTCATCTAAGATGACATTACCTTTGCCTCTCAAAGCCTTCTACTGATCTGAAATACAGGACTAGAAAGACAGATCCTATTTCTTACATTCTTTCATATTGCTTCCAGTCAGGGCTAGATCGGGAAACCCTGAATCATCCCTCAGTCATGCTGCTGTGGGCTCAGGCTGATGGGGGACTTTGCAAAACACTCTGAGCATCGCACTGAACAACTCTCTGAGCTTCTCTGCTCACTTATTTGTCTTCTCTTTCCAGCAGGTTGCGCCTTGTTCTCCTCACTTGCCCAACTGTCTCACCCTGAAGTGGTTCTGTCAGAAATCTCTTCTTGTTAAAAAGTTCTTCCTCCCCACTTTCACCAAATGTTTACTTGCAGTTTACTTGGTATCTGATCATTGGGGTTCTCTCTTGTATTGCAGGGTCTTTAGTATATAAAACAACTTGGGATGGCTGTTGTTGTAGATCGGGGCAATAAAAATAAACCTGGACTAACTGCTTTGTTGTTCTGTGTTTCTAGTTAACATGTTTGTTTGTTTGTTTTTGTGTGGTGCACAGAAGTTCCCACTGTTGTGTTACTGGTTTAATATTGTTTTCCTCATACTACACGTGAGTATTCTGTGTCTTCGCAAAGTAGAACAGAAAAGCGGCAGCTCTTAAAATGACAGGAAAAGCATTTAGCTGGATCTATGATGACTCTGTCATCCTAAGGAAGATTTACTGACAGCGGAAACATGACTTTGATTTAGAATTACAGCCTTCTGCTGGTTAACTGCAGTGTTTTGCTGCATGGAAGGGCTGTTTGGGAAATCCATCTTCAGTGCTGGAAACTTCAAAAATGTTTCATTGTTTCAAAATGTTGCAGTTGAGAAATGCTGCACGTCCGGAAAACATCTGCTCCAAATTGAGAGCCACATGAGCTATTCAAAAAAGGTGCCTGGCTGAGCAACTGAAAGACTTGCTACAGTTAATAGCGATTGTGGCATATACCATGTCAAAACAAGGAGCAAAAAAACAAAAACGTATTGAACCCTCTCATACTGCATATGGAACTACTTACCTATCTGATAGTGGTCGATTTTCATGGTGGAGTTGGTCAAAGAGCCAAAAATAGTTATGATAGAAACTTTCCTGATGGCCATCTCACACACAGACTCCAGGTACTCATCCCTCTGCTGAACATACATACTGAGCTCCTCACTGGGGGATGTAATCAGCTGGAGGAAGGGAGGGAGTGGAAACAGGGAGGTTAGAGTATCCTGTGTATGCTGTGACACGCGCGCGTGCAAATACAGTGTGCTGCAGAGGTGATGTTTACATTAACCTGTAGGCGGACGATGGGGCATATTTTCCCAGCCTGTTCACAGCACCACTGTGATAAGAATCTATGCTGGCTGCAAAACAGAGCCGCACAGTCTGTTAGCTCACAGCTGTGCAGTCTTTCAAATACCTGGATGATGGTTGTGTGACCTACCCTACCACTTCACTATACAGAAGTGACACTGTACAATAAATGGTACAGAGGTGCTTACCTGTTTGTTGACTAGTGAAAAATTAATCAACAATAAATGATTTGTCCTGATGTGAGTCTTTAGAACATTTCAGTACTCTGTCTTGGAAAACAAAGTCTTTCCTTATTGGAGCCGCACCAACTGTAGGTCACTTCCTTCTGCTCCACACTGCCAGCTGCTCAGTGACTCAGAATGGTGTAATGCTCAACTTCCCAACTCAAAACCTATCAAGCCGATCAAAATTTGAAGTCCAGAATAAAAGCACTAATTTCATGTTTGACTAATGAGTTTGGCTGATGGCTGTGTCTTTTAATTTCTCTTATAGCTGCATTCATTACTGTAGTGCTGATGTGTTTCTTTAAAATCTCAAACAGTTTCTTTAGGGAATTTTGCTTATTTGCTTCCTTGCTGCAAGTTGGATGAAGAGATCATTCATATATCTATATATATATATATATATATATATATATATATATATATATATATATATATATATATATATATATATATATATTTTTTAGTTATAGCTATTGGCCAGTTAGCTTAGCATAAAGCTGGCTGATAGTTGTATTTGACAGAAAACTCAGTTAATTACTGAGGAGATATTTAGATTATTACAGAAAGGAGGCAACATCAATTACTGAGGTAATGCTAAATCAGAAATTAAATCACATATCATGCTTCATCTGTTGGAGCCATTTTTGGCTGGGTGCAGAGAAGTCCATGCTATCTGCTTATCAGATGCCCATGGTCTGATATTTGTATTCATCTGTATTTTGGCAAGAAATCAAATAAGCACTTTGGCCAAAATGTTAAACCTGTCCTCACACTTAGCGATGGTGCTCTGAGTACTGACATTTCCCTCTGGCCAAAGCTCGAAACCTGGAGTTTTGCCAGGTGAAAGAGCCTCTTGTGAACTGTCAGTATTATGTCATGCTCTCACCAGCAGCCGCCTCCTGTTTTCAAAGTAATCCAGAAAGGAGGCAAGGGCACTCTTTGGTGGTGGCGTTGGCTTTTTAGTGGGCTTTGGATAGTCCACTTTCTCCGGGTACTTTGACGCCTTCTTTCCATTTTTCTTTCCCCCGATCTTTCCCTCCTTCCCTGGCTTTCCTCTTCTGTCGGCTTTCTTGGCACCCTTGTCATTCTTTTTCTTCTTCTTGTCATGCTTATCGTGCTTTCCCTTCCTGGTAGGAGTGATAACAGTGATGACTTCTGGCTCCTCTGGATTGCTTGCTGTTGGCTTGCTAGGCTCATACTTGTCTTCATACTCGTTAGTCAACACCTGCGCACAAAAGCAGATATTATTTTTCATTTTGTTCACTGATTCAAACACTGAGAATGATTTGGTCTTGAGCTGGTGTCGTGGTAAACTTTTCTTTGTACACACAAAAAATGATGGTGAAATGAGTTATGTTGGCTGCTAAACAGCTATTTCATTTGAAAAGCTCCAATGAAAAGCAATTAAAGTAATCAGCAAGAAGTGTGCTGCATATGTACTCATGGATATTATTTATAAATTTATGTAATGTATGGTTTTAGCACTAATATATACCCAGGTGTTTTGTATTCTATAAATAGCATGAATCTGAAACCCATTAAAATACAAAGTCAATCTATTAAATCTATCTTTAAAATGAATGTTACAGATTACCTTGTCTCCACCGTTCTTCTTCTTGGTGGGTTTGGTCTTTGGGAGTCTATGTGTGATGGGTAGCTTGCGGCTGTGTGGATCTCTGTTGAGTTTGTCAGTGCGGTTATCTCCAGCTGGGGTGGTTTTCGGTGGGTACCGTTCCCTTTCTCTGCGGTTGTAGTAGTATGGATCAGCGGTAGTTCTTGGCAGTGGGAGCCACAGGGCTGTGGTAGGAGCTCTGGTCGTTTTCTGAGTGGTGGTAGTAGTGGGCCTTTTTGTGGTGGTTGGTTTTCTGGTTGTTGTTGTAGTTGTTGTTGCTCTGGTTGTTGTAGTAGTCGTAGTGGTGGTCGTGGGCTGGGTTGTTGTTGTTGTAGTGGTAGTAGTTGTGGTTGGTTGTGTAGTTGTTGTTCTGGTGGTGGTTGTAGTAGGTCGAGTTGTTTTGCTATTTGAGTTTAGTTTTATTGTAGGTGTGTCAGGAACTGGCAAGATGGAGACAGAGATCACAGGTAAACATTTCATTTTGCATACACTCAAAAAAAAAGATTATTCACCCTAATAAACATGAAGCAACAATTTTGAATAAAACACAACTGAAATAAATACAATTTAAGATTAACTTAAATTCAAATTCAAACTTTTAATTGAAATAGTAAATTCCTAAGGAAAATGTGCTTTGTATAAACTGAATGTATACTATTTAAGCAAATTTAATTTGAGCAGATTCCATTAAATGTAACATTACATTGTACTTATGTAACAATTTAATGTTATGCGTCATCAGTGTATACTGTTAAAAAAAAAAACCTTTGTAAAACTACAGGAATTTTAGTACAGTAATATACTGTACTCAATTTTGTTTCTGAGTACAGCTGCACACTGTAAACGATATTATAAAAAATATGAACAGCAAGATACAACATAATTTTACAAAGAGGAATTTTTTTTTCTTTTTTGGTTTAAATCCTGGATTTAACAGTGTTGTGAGAGTTTTTCAGTTATTTGGTGTTTAGAATTTGTTTGTTTCTGTATGAGGTGTTTTTAAGAGACTGCGTGACTAAGAGTAGGGTTAAGGTTCAGCTGGCAATGCATTATAATGGCACAGAATCTTTTAGGCAGTAATCTGAGATAGTAATAAACTATAATGAACTACTGACAGTGTTACTTAGTAAAAGCTATATTCTACATTACCAGTACCATAAAGGTTTTTACAGTGAGGAAGTTGTTGTAGTTTATAGGAGGGCACTGAACACTGTAACAGCTGACAAATCTAGCTGCCAGCCCCCTGAAAACCCTGAGTGCCATTATTCACATTATTCAAACTGGTCTAGAACCTGAGGAAAGGTTGAGTGCCAACTTGATCTCATGGCTGCCCTTCCTGGTGTAACCATCCAGTTTATCCAGGCTGCAGACTGACACTAAGATCGTACAAGTCTGTTTGCAGCTCTCAAACCAAAGATCTTTTGTTTATAGGGCACATGTGGTAATCACTGCACCATGGATATATTCTAGAAAGGTTCAATGTTAATTAAGAAGTTTTAAAACTAAAAAGTGTGGATTTCCCTGCTGTGAAAACAAACATGTTGAAAAAATGTTTATCATGGTCATTCTCACCTGCAAGTGTGCCTTCTTCCACTTGTCCCTCCACACCTGCTCCTTTACACTTCTGGATGAAGCCTTTCTGGCGGAGCTTCTCGAGCTTCCTCATGGGTGACTGGTCAATGACCTCATACATGGCCTCCAGCCTCACAGGGTAGGGATATCTCTCTTCCACCTGCAGGGTTTTCTTCAGAAGCACCATTCCAAACTTGCCTGCAGTTCAACACATTAATAGATTAAGGATATGATATGGTTAATATCAGCACCTGCAATGACGTTTTGACCCATGCACAAGTTGAGACAGAGGCTTATGCTGTCTACCTTCTTACCTTTCTCTAGTTTTAGGAAGTTCATTAGTCTGGGGATGAGTGCAGTATCTAGTGGCTCCTCCATCACTTTCCCCTCTGTTGTGATTCTCCGGACCTTGCCTCCCATCTCTCCTTCTTGGTGAAACATGACTATCTGGTTGACGTGTCTTTCTGCCAGCTCGCAGTAGACATCTGGCTTCAGTAGTGACATCATCAGTCGGTAGTAGCCGTCTGAGTCATGGGGCGCCGAGATAACGAGGACTCGGTTTTTTCCTGCAAAGCTGGCCAGCAGATTTGGTGACCCGGCGCTGCTGGGCATGCGGGTAACTCTGGCTCTGGCTCCTGGAGTACCTTCATCTGTCAGTTGACGGGACAAGCCAATCTGTCCATTCGTCCCTATCCTTCGCAACCGGCCTCCTGCTTTCTTGACTCCCTCCAGGTTCCCCGACCTGGCGGTAAGCGGAATCGCCTCGTCTGCCTGCACATTTTGTGCGTTCTTGTTGCTGTGCACCGAGATTGCCGAAGCATATCCAGGGCGCAAACGTCCCTGAAAGCGTCGGCGCAGTTGCACCCGCTTGAGGTGAGTCTGTTTGTCGGCTTGGGTCCAGGTAAGCAGATATATCAAAGCTAAACTGAGAACAAAACCCCTCATTGTTGTGTGAAATTAAAGTAGGCTAAACACTCACTGCCGTAAATGCAAAGATCCAGTGGTGGATCCTTGAACCTGTGCGTCTTTAGCGCATCTGAGGGTGACAATCAATTAATTCCAGATGAAGAGTGCAGCGCGCGCGGGATCGGCACATAATCTGCCAATGACCACTTTCAGAGCATGACTTCTACTGAGGAAATCCACGTTGCTGTCTGCCTTTAATCTGGCAAACAATACGAACACGAGAAGAGCTCAGAGCACAGATCTACAACTTCATCTCAGCAGCACTTTCGTTTCCAACTCACAGAACAGAAGATCAGAAGCGTCGATCATTGCAGTTATAATCTGCAAACATCCTCAAGTGGCTCAGAAAAAAAAATCTATCACCGCGGGATACACTCAATAAAATCCTACAGTCCTAGAGTGAAAAGTTAAGGACCACGTCACATCTCCAAAATGCAAAATTTGTTTACGCCCTAATTACGTCTCAACTAGTCAAAGTTCTTTTGGGCTCTGTTTATTTCCCACAACAATAAGTCTTCTGGCTGCAGAAATAGTGAAGATCCCTCAAAATGCAAGACAGTTAGTCTGAGCTGGAAACCTGCGCTTAGACTGTGCAGAGGAAAAGCGAATCTGCCTCTTCTCAGGTCTCCCCTTTGGCAAATCGGAGCTCTAGAGGTTTTCCCAGAAACGTCCACACTAACCTCAGCCTCCGGACTCTTGGCGACGCAATGTCAGGACCTGCCCCGGGACATTCGGTTGCCAGTTCACTCTGCAACACTCCTTTCACTGGAAGGTTCTTTATGGGAAACTGGTCAGAATGAGGTGGGTTGCACTCAAAAACACATTAAGTAGCTGAGGAAGATTTAAGAAAGAAAAAAGTAAAGGAAAAAGTTTACTCCCCTGCTGGCCAGATCTCCGGGAAGAGAAATCCCCATAATCTTACACAGTGTCAAGTTCCCCCTTTTAAGGCGAAAGAGGAACGCCCCCAAATTCGATTTCTTTCTACCAGCATATTCCACCTCCTCATTTTCATTCGATTTAAATTCACAGCATGACCGCCTCTTTCATCTTATTCTAAATGTCACTGCGAAAAAAGGAGAAGAAAACGCCAAAAGATTAATATTTCCAAAATAACGCAACTGCAATGATCGCCCTTGCTCTTTTATGATGTTTCTTGAACCCAAATCAGTGTTTCTCAATTTCCTCTATGAAAGTTTCCTAGGTTGGCTTGTAATTAAGGCCTAAGTAAAGAAAAGAAAGCCACCAAGTCTAAACCACATCCACTCTCACCCCAAAGACAAAATACTACCTCAGCATAAACAAAAAGGAATAGCTGCCACATTTCTATACACACAGAAAATATATCATGCCATGCAACAACCATCTTCATCTTTCTTCGAGTGATGTTAGTGTTTAGATGCAGCTTTAGATTAGATTTCACTTTTGGTCCTTTCCGTCCACAATTACAGCAACGTGGCATTATTGATGTTTCGTAGATGACATTGCCACTTGTAATGACACTTTTCTTGATCCTGCAAATGCTGAAAATCTGATTACAAATACACACAATCAAATCAGCAAAAGACTTTGTGAGCTTATTCCACTTTACTATTCCTCTCACACGTATAAAAATTGAAACAACTTGTGAAGGGAAAGAAATGCAAGCTTTCTGCAGCTTACTGCAAGTAAACTCTAAAACAACAGTTGTTATTAACACTGTATGGCATTTCATAACTTGCAAAAACTCTCTTTATGATCTTTATACAATTCTGTGTATGTGCCACTGCGAATGTATTGGATTGGTGTTATTTTTATTAAAGGATTCCTAGGGCAATTTTAGGATGTTTAGTGAGTTAGGTTGGTAGAATAATGTTTTTAGGGAATTATATCTTATATACCTGTTATTTGGCCCCCTACCCATAAACCTTATGAATAAAGATACATTCTAAGCACAGCACAACTGAAAAGATCATCATAACACTGGTAGTTTCAGGATTTGTGGTTCAGTATGGATGTATCCTATGAGTATTTGTGCTTACCATTACAGAAGTCTTATGTCTTATAAACAAGTAAAAACATTATGTAGGGACATTGTTTGCATTCACAGTGGACAGAATCAAACAGAGCACTGATTACTGCATTCAGTGCACAAACTCCACAGACTTCTCCACGATTTGCTCTGTAATTACACTCAGTATCCGAAATCACCAACGTCCTCTGGCCGCTCCTCTCTGAGTGAGCCAAGGTGAAACTCATTCCCAGGACTGCCGGCCTCAAACCATGTATTTTGCTTCCATCCAGATGGTTCTGTGCAACAGATCTTTAATACATTCAGAGAACCAGAATAGGCAGCAGTGGATGGCCGTATGGAAGGATGCCAACATTGAGGAGGGATTCAGATGCATAAGTCACAGTGGAGGAATCACATTTGGACCTGATACTGAACCAAACATTTATCATCCAGACTATCTGATAAATTATCTGATATTTACAACATGGTTTAGTTAACAAGTCAGAGGGCATGTTGATTGTTGTACACCAGAGCTGTGTTTCTTATACCAGACACCCTTTTTAAAAGTTCTTTAATGCTGTAACAAAGAAAAATATCCAAAATTGTTGGTGTTTGGCTTAACAGAAACTGAAAATATAACATTTCATTTTATGGAAAAGATATGGAAAGATATGGAGAAAGCCCGTTCTTGGTGACAGCTTGATGTCATTTTTTTGTTTTTGTTTCAATGGTGTGTGCACCAGTGTCCTTTCCTCAATTTTGAACTGTGTTTAAAATATTGTAATTGTGATTGTAATTATATGGCAGTGCTTTAATAAAAGGCATTCTCCATTATTGCAATTGATTAAACCACAAAGGTCAATTCATTTCAGGGTTATGAAGAGACATTCTGATGTTGTGATATGTTGAGAAACAAATTGTACATCCTTGATGAAATACTGCCTTCTATTGTATCTTTTCAAATTTGTTAAATAAATAAAATAAATCTGGACAAGGACACTGCTGAGAGTTACGTAGAAACAGGAAATATCCTGTTTCTACGTAACTCTTGTGCTGCCCATTTAAAAATAAAAGATGTCCAAAATGTAATGTTGCGTTTTCCATTTCTTCCATTTCTGAATGTTTGGTTTCATGAAAGAGTGGAATGTTTTACAGCTGGAAACCAGGCTGGTTATAGCTCTGAACTGACTGAGCTCATGCAAACTTAGTATCCTGCCTACCCAGTCAAAAGATAAGAAAAATGATTTTGGATTTTGTATAGCTAGTAGAAAGAGCAGCACAGAAAACACAAATGCCAGGTCTGATTTCTGATTAAGTGAATAGCCAAGAGTAGACCTCCAAAGCCTTCCACTGGCAAATAATCTTGACATAATCAGAGATTTGATTCAATTCAATTTATATACTGCTAATTCAAATATTGTATGGTAAAGACCCCAACAGGCAGACAACCCCTATAAGCAAGCACTTGGCGACAGCAGGAAGGAAAAAAATCCCTTTTAACAGGAAGGAAGACAGGAAGGAATGACAAGGGAGGGCAGCCATCTGCCATGACTGGTTGGTGGTGAGGGCAAAGAGAAACACCAAGGTCAGAAGAAGCGCACCACTGCCATCTCTCTGAGCTCTGAATATTCTTGATTAGTTTGTTAATTGATTAGCAATTAGTTTAGTAGTTTATTGTTTTTGTTTTTTTTTTAGAGATCATCTGCAGAGTCATTTCAGATATGCCAGCAGCTGAACAGTGATTCAATAAATCGTAGGTTATTAGCAGTTTTTTTTTCTTTTTTTCATCCAAATTACCCACATCTCATTTTCAACTGCCCACACATAAGAGGCTAGATCTGGCCCTGGCTGAAAAAGAAATTACAATTATAATAAGTGTGGGAGACAGGATCAAAAAGAGCAACAAAATAGTAAGTCCACAGAGAGGTACTTCATGTTCCATGTTTATACAGTATAGTATTGAATTTTCTAAGGAAGTATCTATTTGAATGACAATCAAACAATCAGGAAACTGTTTAAGAAAGAACATTTTGGCTCCCCTGCACCGCCTTCTGCTAAAATTAACCTCTTCCCACAGTCTGCCATTCCACCCAAAGATTACAGCCATCTGTGTCTCACATGTTCTGTTCAAAGGCTTGCTTGAGGAGTATAACATGTCTGAAACGTCACGGGCATCCTTAGCTCTTCCTGAGATTTAGCTTTAAGGGGTCCTGATAGTTCTCACGTGTCCTATAAAGCGGCCTGTGGTGCGCGGGTGAACGGTGGCCTGCTGCATCTGTAATTTTAAGATGTTCGGGGAAAGGTGGATTTGGTCACTTCATGGTGTTCAGTTCCTCTCTATTCTAAACAGGGGAGGCGGAAACAATTAGACAGACATATTTTAAAATGGGAACAAGATGCCAGCCATCTGTTTACCAGAAACCTGCACATATCTTGAACATCATCTCTGCAGACCAAGCATGGAAATAAACAGTACTGTTTATTTCATCCAGCTGAGCTACACCCATAAACAATAATGACCTTTGACCTTGCTCACTGGCATTTGGTATACTTTTCTTTTTTTGACCTTGCTGGTGGGTTAGTGAGAAGGAAACCTGTTGCACACATCTATATGACACATGATTGGAGACAGAAAAATCAAGCAGCATCTTCACAGGAGGAATTATTTATTGAAGCAAAGTAAAAACAGAAAAAAGTTAAGAAAATAAAATGTTTTTTATTTTCTCTCCCAGCATGCTTTAGAGGCAAATCCTTGACCGACTCCACCCACAAAGTTTCCAGCTCAGGGGAAGAGAGGAACTGTAAAAGAAATGAGAAGCTAGTGTTTACATGTGACTAAAATAACCTAATGTTTCTCATATATTATCATTTAGTGAAGCAGAGCACAAGGGAAGGAAAAACTATGTGAAATAGGACAGTGAATGTAAGAGTGAATGGTTCCTTATCTCATTGTGTTAGCCCTGTGACAGTCACGTGGCTTGTCCAAAGTGTACCCTGCTTCTCACCTGAAGGCAGCTGGGATAGGCTTCCCCTGTGACCCAGATAAGGATAAATGGATAGATGGATGTAGCTGATGCTGATTATCTGACCTGTAGTCCAGTGCACAAAGTTAAAGTTGGGACAAAAAGAAGACTTCAACTATTTTATTATATTATATATTAGAGTGATCCTTAAATCCATCTCAGACTCTGCATCACAGCACAGGCATCCTCACCATTCTGAAAAGCCCTTATATTACCACATATCCACTGACTCATGTGAATAGATTCTTCTATCAAGTTTGCTCAGCTACGCTGCTTCTAAGTGTTTTAACCTTCTAAGGCACATGGGTGTATTTCTAAATATACATATGGATGGTTATGTTCAAAAAGCAAGCTCGGGCTGATGACCTCCTGGCCATGACTCAGTTTCCCTCAGTGCCCCAGTATGAGGCTAAGACCATTCATCATGTCAATAGGGAGCCTTTCATAGGGGTGAAAAATCAGAGGCCCTGCGGTGGAGGAGGACAGACTATGAGTCAATTCCCGCTTGGTGCTGCCCAGGCCAGGGCTTTCCAGGTAATGACCCTAACATGTGGGCTTTTCAAAACAAACTTGTTTTAAGTTCTCTTTACGGCATAGCAGACATATTGTAAAATTTTATTTAAAGCTAAATCTGAGACTTAAATGTCAGTGGGGGTGGGGGGGGGGATTTATCTTCATGGATAAGAGCTGTAAACTTGAAACCCAGTTAAGATACAAAAATAAGGACTTGAGACAAGAAAGAAATAAACCTTGAAATGTCAGATTTTGATTTCCACAGAGCCACAGATTTTGAATATTTTGTTGATTTTTGCTTCTTTTCTTGGATGAGTGGAAAGATGCACACCAGGACTTAATGCTATAACGGTGTGGTTACTAACAAGTGTCAGTATACATATAAAATAAACCCAAAGGGGCTTCACAAATAATGAAAACTACACTGGAACTTGAGGCATTGAGTTGCTGTTGCTGTATTTTATTGTTGTTCTATTAAAAATTCTTTAGATTGTACAGTCTGAGAAACATCATGGAGAAACATCACCAAAAGAAATACAAATCATAAATTGAAATAAACAAATGCACTCATAATCAGGGGCTCTGGCTCAGGAGATGGAGCAGGTCATCTGCCCTGTTGTCTTCACTGCAGTGTAGCTGTTGGAGAAAAATATTTATTTATCATATTTGGCAATAAATGCTGTTAAATTGCAAGCAGCAGGAAACTGGCGCTGATGCCGCTTGCAATGCAGATAAATTAAAGAGCCAGTTGCAATGAGCCCCAAACCCAAACTCAGCGGGTCAAAGCACATTCCTGTACCGCATTCGTTTTATATGAAGACGAGGGAAAGAATGTTGCCTGACTCGTCCTGGGTGCGGGAGCAATACGCTGAGACCACACTGTATCCCAAATTATTTCCATGTGAAGTTTCTGTTATTGCTATGCTAATGGCTTCAGCGCAGTGATACACTGGGAATGTGTGAAGAGAGCTTGGGCTCACTGACAAGGGGATCCCAGAAGAAAGAGGAAGGCATTTGCATCATATTCAGTTGCTTTTGTTCGATCTGCCATTTGTGTTACAAACTGAAATTTCCCTTTGTCATTCACTGCTGAAGTAGTTTTTTATTCCCATGTTGAAATATGTTGGAATTTTAAGCATTTCTGTGTGGAAATTAAATCATCGTGGCCGTGGATAGAACCAGGAAGGAGCAAAGAAAGAAGAATATAAACATGGAACAAACAAACAAAAAATAGAGGTTCATTTACACAAAACAAGCTAAACTGCATCTGTAGGTGATGATGATATTAACTATACTATTGTACTGTATGAATATGTGGAAATGAGCTATTTGAGTTATATCTGCACTCAGGAGTCTTGTTAGTTATATTGCCACACAAACTGGATAATGACTTACAGACCTCACTCTTGGAGGAGTAATGGGGCTGCTAACCTTGAATACAAGCCACTAAGCCATACACATGCATACACACAACATGTCTAAATCCAAACACATATCAAAATAGATGTCCCATGCCTTGTGGAAGGAAATAGCAGCTATAATAGACCACAGATGAGGTTGATTATGAAAATCTGTCTATGTTGCACAGTAAAGCGATCCAGGCTGGACACCGGATGTTTTTCTTGGATTGTAAGGTCAATCACGGTTTATAGGCATCTTTAATAAGACTGCAAATGTGTTAAGCCTCAAAGATTGTTCAGACTTGGATCATTCTTACTCAGGAGGAAATGTCTTTCTCCCCAAGTTTCATCTAATAATTCCACATTGTTTGGATAAATTACAGTATGAGCCTCTTTATTTATTTATTTATTTTGCCTGTCCCGTTTGGCTCTTTTGCCATCAGAATTATTGTCTAAAGGCAAAGAAAGATGCCCAACGGATTTACTTTACCAAATTGACCATCCCAGCCTTGCCGTAATGGTCCATTTGATTCACCTTTTATTGTTTATTTTATTTTCACTTACTGAATACGGGACAGACTTGACTGGGGGAAAGAAGGGGAGAAAGAAAGAGGGAAAGAGAAACAGCTGAGAAGAGGGACGGGGGAGAAGGGCAAAAGACAAAAACCAACAGAACGGGCAGAGAAAAAAAAATGCATATATCAATCACCTGGATCACCTGCTGAGAAAGAAAAAAGAAAACAAGCAGAAGAGAACAAGAGTAATAGAATAAACAGCATCACAATGATATATGGGAATATGACAGTAAATACTAAATATTAAACATTATTGTGCAGCACATAAGATCAACAGAACACAGTGTGCTTTGAGGTAGGAGCCAAAAAGGGTGTAGTTTGTGGGTGTGATCACCCATGTGTACACCTGTGAGCATGGACGCGCTTGTTTTTTTTAAAAGGTTCCTTCATGTAATGATCTGGTAGAGGGTGTGGGGGGGCCACAGCCCCGTCCTCCAGGGCATGAAGCAGGTATGGAGGAGATCAAGACTTCAGACATCCAGAGGCCCCCAGAACACAAGAGACCAAGGAAGACCAACAGAGGGGCAGCTGCGCCACTGTCCCAGTTAGAGCTGAGGAGAGTCCCAGTATGAGCCTCTTTAAAACATAAAGAACTTTTTATTGGTTTCCTCATTTAATTGTGTTTACTTTATTCAGTATGGCCAACAATTTTCATTTTCAACATCACTCTTTGTTCCCACTAACTAATATCAGTAAAGGTAACCTGGAATCAGTCACGTGCCTGACTTGTGAGTGCAGAGATTATCATGTTGCTATTTCAAGGTCTAGAAAACGTACGTTAAAACTGTAAGCATTTAAATCTTTACATTTAAATTTTTATTGTTCCATAACAAGGTTACTGCAAGCAGCCTATTACGCTCCATAGTTGTGTGCAACCTTCAGTGGCAACAGAAAGCACACTCAATGGAAAGGATGGAGGATGTCTGGTTATATTGTTATGGACCCATAAAAATCAGTATATAGAGAGGTTGGGGTTCTTGGTTGATGAAATGTTGGACTTGAGAGGCAGCAATTTTCACACACCTAGAATAATTTCTCCTCATTTTAGACAAATAGTGTCTCTCTGTTTTAGTCATGAACAATATAAAAACCTTAACTTCATGTTTATTATTGTAAATATGACTACAGGGTCACATGTTGTAACACAAAAGACAATCTTTGCAATCGTCAAAGTCACCAAATTAATTCAATTTTACATAGTTGCAAATCACAGCAATAGCTGCATTAAGGCAAACAAAAGACCCTACAGTAATACAGAGACTGGCAACAGTGGGGAGGAAAAACTCTGCTTTAACAGGAAGAAACTTCCATACACTCCTTTCTGACTGTTCACATGTTACACAGCTCCTAATTATGAGAACCAGGGTAAGGGTGGAGCAACCATCTGCTGCTACCAGATGGGGGGTGAGCAGTGGGAGAATCAGAATTAAATCATTGATGTCCACGACAACAACTAGCTAAAAAAAGGAGCATACTTTGTCAGAGAATACAACAGTAGATCACAGATTTACTGTACAATTTATAAGGAGGAAGCTCTCAGCCTCTCTCTCCCTGTCCAAACCAGGACCGAAACCAAGAATGCGTCAATTTGTATATCAGATTTTTTTTCTCTTAGTCAGAGCATTAAAACTACAGGTCATGGTCAGCCTGGCAGGGGAAAAGCCTCTCTGAGCTGACGTGGCTGAGGGCACAGCTATCGGCCTGAGAAACGCCAAGCTAACAGTTTAAGCCGCATGTCAAACGCACTATAAGCTTCTTGTGAGATGAAGAAAAAAATGGAGTAAGCCATGTGTTGGAAGCAGTAACTGGCTTTTACTCTGATAACTTTTTAGCAAGCTCCATGTTGTGGCTGTAAAAGGCTGTACTTTAAAAGTCCAATAATACCTCCTTTTTCCTCAACAATGCCCACTATCAGTAAGCATACTTTAATTTCCTCTAACTCCTCCACATACCTCTAAACTCATTGTGGCCTGAGGCTGAAGGATTTTGGATCATATACACTTTTTTTCGTACAATACAATAACACTTCTTTGACATATGCTGTTTGACTGCTCCACTTGTCCTACTCCCTGGACAGAGTAGTTGTACACTACAAATCACAAGTTTATTAGCTCCAGAGCTGAGCAATGCTCGAATTCACAAACAAAAACTTAGCAGAAGCAGCCCTATTCTTCCCTAACAGCAGGGAAAATCCAAACAGATTCTGAATTAAAAACTTGCTACCTACACAGATTTCTAAAGACAATACACAGAGTTAAGCTCAGTCCCACCGGAAGCCAAAGAGGTGATGAGATGGAACATTTCAAAGAATTTTACAACAAATCTCAGCAGCTCCCTTATGTTGAGGTGGATAACTGGTAGACATGTCTTTGGCAGTAATATTACAGTGCACAAAAACGTATGGTCATGCACATTTGTGTTATATAGATAAAATTATTGGGCTACACTTCTTAATCTCTGAATTCAGGGTTTTTTTTTCCAGTCCCTTTGCCACAGATGTATAAAATCAAGCACCTAGTCATGCAGTCTCCCTTTACAAATCTTTGCAAGTGATTTAGAGAAGTTGCTGAATTTCAGTGTGGGGATGTAATGCCACCATTGCAACAAACTGGTTGGTGAGATTTCTTCCCTCCTAGATATTACAAAATGAACTGTAATTAACATGTTAGGGAATCACAGCAACTCAGCCACAAAGTGTCAGACCATGTAAAGTTAGACCAGAATAACCCAGTGCATACAAGTCAACAACACTCTGCTAACTCAATAAGTACAGATTTCCAAACCTCTGCTGGCTTGATCATCAGTAAAAAAACTGTTCACTGAGAGCTTCATGACATGGTTTTACATGGCTGTGAGGCTCCTGTAGTAAACTAGTACTTTTCTCTATAGTGTGCCTGTAGATAAACCCGATCTGGCACTCTTTCTGCTTTAAAATACTGTACAGGGTGGAGCAAGCAATATATTTGAACATGAATAGAGAATATTATGTTTACTACTGAGGTGGCACCTCAATGATTTTAATCTGCATGCGAAGGGAACATAGTCCTCTGTGTGGTTAAGTCTATAATGTTTGAATAGTGCATTCCACAGTCAGGCTTTAGAATAACATTGCCTTCATGCACAGTTACTGCTACAAATATTTCCAAATGCCTCATCAGCTACAGATCCAGAACATTTAAGCTTTCATGCACAAACTGTACCTGTACAATCACATATAGGACATGCAAGAGTTCACAATCATGTACAATCATATTTGCAGCTTATATGGAATACACACACACACACACACACTTTATTCATGTTTAAGTAATTTGTATTTTCTCAGATGATCTCTAGATTATTGGTAATAAAGCATATATGGTCATGTTTTAATGATGACAGGACAGGATAGAATGCTAGAGAGTTTATTTCCATAATTCACAGTTTTACAGTAGTCCCTATTTATTTTATTGTGGGCCTTTGTGCAAAACATCAGTTTATCTATTGTCTGAAACAAGCCACTTTCACTCCTCTGCTTTAAGGCCAGGGTTCGTCTGATTGGCTGCCCCTCATAAACAAAACACCTGGACAGCAGATGGGGCTGTGGTGCTCACAACCAGAACTTTGTATCTGAGATGACCATATAAGTATATATTTCTTTTCATATCTTATACCTTGTAATATAAAGTAATATATAATCAAACCCAAAAGCATAAAAAACAGTCTGAAATTAAGCCTTTGTGCTCACAGAGATTATTTGTACATTTTTGCATACTTGTACATCTAATGTAAAAAAAGAGAGAGAAAGAAAACTATGTCTCATTTTCCATTTCTGATCTTCTCTGACAGCTTGGTACAAGACTCACTAACATGAAAAGTCAAATCTCTTCTCTTTATCTCCATCTGCGGTATGTGGAGAACTTGATCCCTGGTTATAGCAATGGTTATAGACCATTCTGCACATCAGAGATCCAGATTGTAAAAACCTGAGCTGAAACAAACTATTGCTATTGTAGGTGAATCTGTTTTCCATCACAAGTACCCCAAGTACCCCACATATCCCTTCAAAGACTGTATAAAACAGTTAGAATGGAAATACCTGCATTCAATACAGGGGGAATTAAGAGCCATCAACTTCTTCTGCTAAAATAAGTTCTAAATTTATTTTGAAAAACATATCCAGTTAGAACTCATTGTCTGAGGAACTAGAGAGAGGTATTAACATCATGTCTGGATGACAGTGTCCTGGGGCCTTGGCAAATCTGGTGGTCAAGTTTACTTTGGGGAGGATTAAGGACGAAAATGTTTGCTCAAGCCAAAATTTCTTTAGCGTCTTCGCCCGCCCCAGTCGGTGTCTCCTTGTGCCAGTTCCCCCTGAGGCTAGCAGCTTAGATGACCACTGGGCACCAAAACATCGCTCATGTCTGGAGTTGGATGAATAGAACCCTAATACTAGGTTGAGGATCCCATAAAAGATCAGATCACAGGCAGACCTAAACTAGCCGGGGCCCTATCATTAGAAATGCAGACCCACCTGTACAAACATGCACACTTTTGAACACACACCCACATCATGGCCTTAAAGAGGTCAACACACAAAACTAAATGTTTAGCAAGTAGCACAATGTAGCTCCACTGTGGATCCTGGTATTTTTTCTTAACTTTGACACTGGCAGCAATGAGCAAAAGGAACATGGTGTGTATCAGTATGGTTCTATTTTATTTAGTGTGCTCATAATCATTTCAACTATTTTAATGCTGAAGAAAAAAAATGCTATAATAACCTTGCTGGGTAGTAATGTTATACAGCCAGGGCAGGTAAAATAGATTATAAAGGGGACAAATGGCAGATATTTTGTTGGCTTCTTTTTTCTGGGTGTGTTTGATGCTGCTGTACTGAATGTGTGTATGAATGAAACTTGTTATAAAAGTGCCTTGAGTGCTCAGATTGATTAAAAAGCAAGTACGGTTTACTATTTACTTGGAAAGGTGATGAAACCTTCTGAGTAGTGGCCAGCCTATCAAAATTTCTCCAAGACCACATCAAGGACTCATCCAGGAGGTCACCAAAGGTCCCAGAACAACATCTTAAGAACTGCAGGCCTCACTTTCCTCATTTAAGGTCAGTGTTCATGATTCAAGAACACAAAGGCTCATCTCACATTTACCAAAAACATTTTGATGATCCCCAATACTTTTGGGAAAACACTCTGTGGAATGACAAAATAAAAATGTGAACTTTTGAGATGATTTGAGTACTGTTACATTTGGTAAAAACATAACAGAGCTTTTCATAAACATAACAACAACAGTCAAACATGGTGGTGGTAGTGTGATGGTCTGGACATGGAGGATTTGGCGTGATTAATGGAACCATGAATTCTTTTCTCTACCAGAAGATCCTGAAGGAGAATGTCTGACCATCATTTTGCTGCAGATGCAGCGGGTACCCATCACACCTGGTGCATCCGCAAAGCCACTAGCATTGTCGAGCAGCCCTCACACAGGCTCTTCATCCTGCTGCCTTCTGGCAAGAGGTGCCGAAACATTCGGGCCCTCACTGCCAGACCATAAAACAGTTTTTTTACCCAAGCCGTCAGACTCCTGAACACTCAGTGACTGGACACACACACACACACACACACACACACACACACACACACACACACACACACACACACACACACACACACCTTCATACACGTCACTACATCAAGCACTTTTCGCACAGTGTTCAGTCTCTGCACATTTCTCTTGCACTGTTGCGTCTGCACTGTCTCGTGTCTGTATTGTTCTGTTCTGTCTGGTGTTGCACTGTCTTCGTTTTTGTTTGTCTTTTTGCAATTTCTGCACTTTATGTAGTCCTGTGTTGATTATCTGTTATGTTATATGTAGCACCATGGTCTTGGGGGAACGTTGTCTCGCCTCACTGTGTAATTCACCACTGCACATGGTTGGAATGACAATAAAGCCACTTAACTTGATTTGACTTGAAGCACACTTAGTTTATGCAGTTGGACAATGATCTGAAACACACCAGCCAGTCCTCCTATGAATGGCTAAAATAAATAAATAAATGAAAGTTTTGTGGTGGCCTGGTAAAAGTCTGGACTGTCATCTAGTTGAGTTGCTTTGATGAGATCCTAAACAGGCAAGTTTATGCTTGAAAACCCTCCAACATATATCACTCTCCAATTATATCAATTCTGCCAAGAAGAGTGGACCAAATTCCTTCACAACAATGTGAGAGGCTGATAAAGACATATCTATTACTTGGTGCTAAAGCTGGTTCTACCGGCTACTGAATCATGGAGTGTACTTAGTTTTTCACAGGACTTCATAGGATAAATAAAGGATGGATTCTGCCAACAACTCTAACTGGTTGCATGGAAAAAATAAAAAACTAATCTGAAAACATTTTTATCTTGGCCTTTGATCATTTCATTCAAGTCTGTTAAGTGTTAGAGACCACACTAGATGCTTCTGCATGGGTCCATTAACAAGCTTTCAAAGGATAATATTAGATCCTTATGCAAGATCTGAGTATGAGAAAACAAAAAGAGGAGGGACAGATGAAAAGTGTGTATAATAGAATAATCATTGTCAGTTGCATATTTCCAAGCTAAGGGCTTAAAACATTATTTCACACTGGTCTCATGTGTCTCTCTTTGCAAGCACATTTTGAACATGATCACAGACAAACTGGGTGTAATTATAACATGATAAATAAATATGCAGTCTGGTTTATATTAGATGCTGCATTAAGAGTTCAGAACAAAGCTTCAAATAGTCTGCAAAAAACACAAAAATTCCAAAACAGAGCCGAGCTAAGCTTTCCCAAGTGTCCCATACTTTGAACGCTTTGTCATGTATCCAACAGCCCCATTGTGGAGTAGAGAGGCAGACAGTCTGTGCTGTAATAATGTTGACATTTCACAGAGACAACAGGGGTGCAAGTGCTACAGTCACTGTTCCATTGAGCACCAAGTCTCTTCAACACAGACTGCATAACTTTCTCAAACAATTACACAAATGACTGCATGAAGCAGTTTCATTTTCACATCATCTGGGATTGAAACTGAGCAAGACCTGATATAGATGTGCAAGCACTCAAGTATTATGTACCAATCTATGCAATACATTTAATAGTAGGCATAGCCAGCTCTTGTACACCCTTGGGACTGACAATACACGCGATGGGAAAGTAATTTTGTTCCACATTTATCTAAACAGCTCATCATGAAAGCTGAAGTTGCTAAAGAACGATTCTAATTGATGTGTGGTGGATCCAGTTTAGCTGTTCCCACAGGACCTTTGTTTGTGATCAAGCTTAAATGGCAGGATTTTTGAACAATGCTTGGTAGAACACATCACAAAGTAGTGCACTGCTTACTACATCCTGTAATGCAATTCCTTCATTTTCAAGAATTTAGTAAGTTAGTTATTCTTAACAGAATCTGAAGCTAGCGATGCTAGTTCAAAGCAGCAAAACTCAAGATATAATTGCTGATGATAATTACTTCCTTTCATGGAAAGGGACTCAAATCCCATTGAAACACCAGTCACAGGTCACTTCCATGTTCTTCCCCAACTCTCTCCACCTTCCTCTTCCTTTTTATTTCCTTGCATATCTCAGGCGAGCCAATGCTGTCACGGTCTGCGGAGGCAGACCGTGCGGAAATGTGTGTGGTGGACCCAGGAGCGAACACAAGCGAGGATGCAGGAGTGGAGTTAAACAAAAGCAAGCCTTTTATTCTGGCTGATGAAAGGAACAAAACAGAGTGAGGGCAGCATAAGAGTAATAGTTCAAACAGAAACCTAAACTGGACATAAACTAAGAAAAAGCTATGGCTGGAGATACGGAACACAGGGGGTGGTAACACAGACGACGCGACACAGACTACATGAAACACAGAGACTAAATACACAAGAGGGATGATCAGGGGAAGTGGCCACACATGGGAACACAGCTGACACAGATAAACATAACAAGACATGGCAGGAGTAAACAACACTGACGGGAGACTGTCAAAGTAAAACAGGAAGTACACAGGTGCAAACAGGAGGAGAGAGAGAGCGCGCGGGCATAGTGGGCTGGGGAAACATGGAATGAAACAAGGAGGGGAGATGAGGGCTCACAGATACATAGAGGGGCACACAGGGGATAAAAGTCACAAGGGGAAGTCAAATAAGGAACAACACAACAGGACAACTTAGGAAACATGGCCTAAATAAGGAACGAAATACAAAAATATAAGAAACTAAGAATACTGGGCCCACATGGCCCAGGACCATGACATCACCCCCCCCCCCCCCCCCCCCCCCCCTCAAGGGCTGGCTCCAGACAGCCCAAACACAGGAAAACAAAAACCAAACAGAAAACGACCCAGGACGGAGGGCTCGGAACAGAAAACAAAAAGGAAAGCACAGCTCAGTTCAGGGGGCCGGCCGTGCACAAGGCAACGGCGACGACGTGGAAACAGTTCAGGGGCCGGCCGTGCTCAAGGCAACGGCGGCGATGAAGGAGACGACGGAGCAGTTCAGGAGGCCGGCCGCGCGGAAGGCAGCGGCGGCGTCGGCGAAGGAGACTGAGCAGTTCAGGAGGCCGGCCGCGCGGAAGGCAGCGGCGGCGGCGAAGGAGTTGACGGAGCAGTTCAGGAGGCCGGCCGCGCGGAAGGCAGCGGCGGCTCTCCAGTGTTAGGCGTGGTGGCCGCAGGGCCAGGCGAGGCAGGGCCAGACGAGGCAGGGCCAGACGAGGCAGGGCCAGACGAGGCAGGGCCAGACGAAGACTCCGAGGCAGGGCCAGACGAAGACTCCGAGGCAGGGCCAGACGAAGACTCCGAGGCAGGGCCAGACGACGACTCCGAGGCAGGGCCAGACGACGGCGAAGACTCTGAGGCAGGGCCAGACGACGGCGAAGACTCTGAGGCAGGGCCAGACGACGGCGAAGACTCTGAGGCAGGGCCAGACGACGGCGAAGCAGGGGCTGAGGCCGAAGCCGGACCAGGCGGAGCAGAAGCAGATGGTGGCTGGACGGGCTCCTCGGGCCCTCCAGCTGACGTGGCATGAGGCCGGACGGGCTCCTCGGGCCCTCCAGCTGACATGGCATGAGGCTGGTGTGGTTCTCCGGAACGACCAGCAGACGAGGAAGGCTGCTGGACGGGCTCCTCGGACCCCCCAGCGGAGACAGGAGGCTGAACAGGCCCCTCGGACCCCCCAGCGGAGACGGGAGGCTGAACGGGCCCCTCGGACCCTCCAGCTGACGAGACATGAGGCTGGACGCGTTCACCTGACATCTTACAGTTAACAGTCCAGAAGCAAACAGGTGTCAGATGTCCTGAGGCACAGACCAGCTCATTCACTTCAAGACTCATGTAGGCTGACATAACAGGCTCTAAAACAGAAAGTCCTGCTTCTATATTCCTCCCTTCAGTCTCGAGCAATGACAGAGCTTGACGGCCCAGATAAGCCGGGTCAGCCACAGGGAAAACAAGGACTACAACATTCCCCAGAAAAACACGACTTAAGCCTTCACGGATAAGCTCCTGGGCAAACATGAAATGTTCAGGAATGAATCTGGGCGATGAGAACTGACCAGCATGATGGCGGTAAGTGTTATATTGACTAGGAACCATGTGTGAGGTGGACTGTAACTCAAGGGTGTTATGTAGTGTGTATGGTGAAATGGGTACGGCTAATGCTGTGCTAGCATTCCTAGCTGAGACGGGTGATGTTACACAGGTCATGTTACCCTGATTTGACTCCATGTCGTCATCTTTAAGTACCAACGTGAGTTCATGATCAGCGTTCTCAGTTTTAAGTTCATTGGGAATAGGAGCAGCATGCAAAACAGGATTACACATCATCTCACACTCAGTACTCTTATACTTTACGTCATGACCCTCCTTTAAATAATCCTTATGTGCTAAGGAAGCACAGGGGCCTACTTTAAGTAGCTCGTTGGTGAGCGGAGCGGGCTCGGGAAGGGAGGCATTAGCCACAGGTACTTCAGTCTTTGATGGAACCCCAGGCACATTAAATGACACAGAAGAAAACACTTCCACCCCACTCCCCACACAAGCAACATCACGGCCTGTGGAACTCTCTGTCAATCCAAGTGTAGTGTCAGAGGTCCCTACACGATCACTAGGCCTGTCCAAGAGCCTCTCTGAAAGAAATTCACTTGGCTGTGGCTTGGTTAGCAGAGCATTACTCAGTCTGAAGTTAGCACTGGCTAATTCCGAAACAGTGGCTTTATTTTCACAAACAAACACACGAAACAGGGGATTCCCCGGTCAGCTTAGAGGCTGGACAGTCAAACACCTGTTCGGGTGGCGGTGACAAGAACACCGGCTGAAACTCCCCAGTGTTGGAATTCACAGTCTGAGTGGGTCTTACTCCCTGTTCGTGGAAGCCAGACGAACAGACCACACCATTCACAGTACCAGAGTCAGCCATTGCCACACTATGTGTCTCTGTTAACTTTGACCCGTGGCTTTGTAATTCTGAGTCCAGTTCATCTTCTACGGCTTCAATGGAGGCTGGTGATGACAGGTTGCATTCACTCACCTCCGGTCGTCGCGCAGCGCGACGGGCACGCGAACGCCGTTTCTTCCTGATCGCAGCGTCCGATGAACCAGGCAGGGGCGCCTCATGCGCGCCGGGGGGCGTCGCAGAGGCTGGGGAACTGGGCGCTGATGGAGCGGTAGGTGAGAGTTCTTGGAAGCTCAGGGGACCCCTGAGAGCCAGGCGAGTTCCCCGGAAGACCTCGTCATAGTCAGGAGCAAGCCACGGCTTCCGCCGGAGCTCTTCCTCCAGTCGAGCGCATGCCGCGCGCTGCCGCTCCCCGAGGTCGAAATCCACTGCCTCCATAGCATCCTCGCGTCGCACCGTGGAGGGCGAGACATGCCGTAGCGACGAGCGACGGCGACGTGAACGCCGCTTCCTTTTTGAAGTGGTGGTGGGCGAAACGTGGATCTCTGTGGCGACCGGCTCCTCGTCTTCCGACCACATCCGCGCCAGATAATAAGCGGGAGAAAAATAGTCCGACCGAGGCGGCGAGGGCGGGCGGCCGGTCCGAGGCGGGGCGGCTGGCGGGAGCTCCTCCTCGGAGATAAGCCAGGGCTTCCAGCGTAGCTCGTCCTCCCGATACGCCCGCAACACCTGCTGCCGCTCCTCCTCACCGAAGTCAACAGCCTCGGGCATCTCCGTGCAGTCAGGCGGTGGCGAAGATGCGGAAGCCAATGAAGCGGGAGCCAACGGTGTGTCGGTGGTGAGCCTCACCGTTCCGACTCTGACTGCCACTGGCTCATGAGGCAGCGGGGTAACATCGCAACAGCATGGCTCTGGCGAAGGCACACGCACACCGGGCCGCTGCGGCTGCGGATGGAGTTGGAGAGTGGTGACGAGAAAGTCAACGATCAGTGGGTGTAGTGCCTCCCATAACCAGGGGAATACAGACGCGCATACTCCCACTTGCCGGGCTAATTCCTCCCGTTCCTCCACTCCGGAACACTGCAGCCATTTAGTACATAGTGACTCCACCGTCTGGATGATCTTCCTCTCGTGTGTCGCTGGGTCCGGCATGGTCGCGTCGTACTGTCACGGTCTGCGGAGCCAGACCGTGCGGAAATGTGTGTGGTGGACCCAGGAGCGAATACAAGCGAGGATGCAGGAGTGGAGTTAAACAAAAGCGAGCCTTTTATTCTGGCTGATGAAAGGAACAAAACAGAGTGAGGGCAGCATAAGAGTAATAGTTCAAACAGAAACCTAAACTGGACATAAACTAAGAAAAAGCTATGGCTGGAGATACGGAACACAGACGACACGACACAGACTACATGAAACAAAGAGACTAAATACACAAGAGGGATGATCAGGGGAAGTGGCCACACATGGGAACACAGCTGACACAGATAAACATAACAAGACATGGCAGGAGTAAACAACACTGACGGGAGACTGTCAAAGTAAAACAGGAAGTACACAGGTGCAAACAGGAGGAGAGAGAGAGCGCGGGCATAGTGGGCTGGGGAAACATGGAATGAAACAAGGAGGGGAGATGAGGGCTCACAGATACATAGAGGGGCACACAGGGGATAAAAGTCACAAGGGGAAGTCAAATAAGGAACAACACAACAGGACAACTTAGGAAACATGGCCTAAATAAGGAACGAAATACAAAAATATAAGAAACTAAGAATACTGGGCCCACATGGCCCAGGACCATGACAAATGCATCTCTTATGGGCTATGTTTTTTTCTTTTTTTTTTTTTAATGAACTTTATTGGCCAAACAATGAGTATACAACATACAGACAGATGAAGTATACAAAAGAACAGAACATGAACACACAAAACCAGGGGTGAAAAAAATGATTAAATTAATACATGCAAAAATTCACACACACACACACACACACACACACACACACACACACACACACACACACACACACACACACACACACACATATATATATATATATAAAAAAACACCCAGCACGCCCCTGCGGGCGGTTTATCCTTCAAGCTCGGGTCCTCTACCAGAGGCCTGGGAGCTTGAGGGTCCTGCGCAGTATCTTAGCTGTTCCCAGGACTGCGCTCTTCTGGACAGAGATCTCCGATGTTGTTCCTGGGATCTGCTGGAGCCACTCGCCTAGCTTGGGAGTCACCGCACCTAGTGCTCCGATTACCACGGGGACCACCGTTACCTTCACCCTCCACATCCTCTCGAGCTCTTTTCTGAGCCCTTGGTATTTCTCCAGCTTCTCGTGTTCCTTCTTCCTGATATTGCTGTCATTCGGAACCGCTACATCGATCACTACGGCCATCTTCTTCTGTTTGTCTACCACCACTATGTCCGGTTGGTTAGCCACCACCATTTTGTCCGTCTGTATCTGGAAGTCCCACAGGATCTTAGCTCGGTCATTCTCCACCACCCTTGGGGGCATCTCCCATTTTGACCTCGGGACTTCCAGGTTATACTCGGCACAGATGTTCCTGTACACTATGCCGGCCACTTGGTTATGGCGTTCCATGTATGCCTTGCCTGCTAGCATCTTGCACCCTGCTGTTATGTGCTGGATTGTCTCTGGGGCATCTTTACACAGCCTGCACCTGGGGTCTTGCCTGGTGTGATAGACCCCAGCCTCTATGGATCTTGTGCTCAGAGCTTGTTCTTGTGCTGCCATGATTAGTGCCTCTGTGCTGTCTTTCAGTCCAGCTTTGTCCAGCCACTGGTAGGATTTCTGGATATCAGCCACCTCCTCTATCTGCCGGTGGTACATACCGTGCAGGGGCCTGTCCTTCCATGATGGTTCCTCGTCTCCCTCCTCTTTCTTGGGTTTCTGCTGCCTGAGGTATTCACTGAGCACTCGGTCAGTTGGGGCCATCTTCCCAATGTATTCTTGGATGTTCCTTGTCTCATCCTGGACTGTGGTGCTGACACTCACCAGTCCCCGGCCCCCTTCCTTCCGCTTAGCGTACAGCCTCAGGGTGCTGGATTTGGGGTGAAACCCTCCATGCATGGTAAGGAGCTTTCTTGTCTTTATGTCAGTGGCTTCTATCTCCTCCTTTGGCCAGCCTATTACCCCAGCAGGGTACCTGATCACGGGCAGGGCGTACGTGTTGATGGCCCGGATCTTGTTCTTACCATTCAGCTGACTCCTCAGGACTTGCCTGACCCTCTGCAGGTACTTGGTGGTTGCAGCTTTTCTAGCGGCCTCTTCATGGTTCCCATTCGCCTGTGGGATCCCCAAGTACTTGTAACTGTCCTCTATGTCTGCAATGTTGCCTTCTGGTAGTTCAATCCCCTCAGTTCTGACTACCTTCCCTCTCTTTGTTACCATCCGACTACACTTCTCCAGTCCGAACGACATTCCAATGTCATTGCTGTATAGCCTGGTAGTGTGGATCAGTGAATCGATGTCTCGTTCACTCTTGGCATACAGCTTGATGTCATCCATGTACAGGAGGTGGCTGACAACTGCGCCGTTCTGTAGTCGGTATCCGTAGCCAGTCTTGTTAATGATCTCACTGAGGGGGTTCAGGCCTATGCAGAACAGCAGTGGGGACAGAGCATCTCCTTGGTAGATCCCGCACTTGATGGTGACTTGTGCTATGGGCTTGGAGTTGGCCTCTAGTGTTGTACGCCACATCCCCATTGAGTTCCTGATGAAGGCTCTTAGGGTCCCATTGATCTTGTACAATTCTAGGCATTCCAGTATCCAGCTGTGGGGCATTGAGTCATAGGCCTTCTTGTAATCAATCCAGGCAGTGCACAGGTTGGTCAGTCTGGTCTTGCAGTCTCGGCTGATTGTTCTGTCTACCAGTAGCTGGTGTTTTGCGCCTCTGGTATTCTTGCCAATTCCTTTCTGTGTCCCGCTCATGTATTGACCCATGTGCCTGTTCATCTTAGCCGATATGATGCCTGACAGGAGCTTCCATGTAGTACTGAGGCAGGTTATTGGTCGGTAGTTGGAGGGGACCGGTCCCTTCTTGGGGTCCTTGGGGATCAGGACCGTCCGGCCTTCAGTTAGCCATTCCGGGTGTCTCTCGTTAACTAGCAGCTGGTTCATTTGTGCTGCCAGACGCTCGTGGAGTGCAGTCAGCTTCTTCAGCCAGTAGGCGTGAACCATGTCGGGCCCTGGTGCTGTCCAACTCTTCATACTGGAGACCCTTTCTTGGATATCTGCCACTGTGATGGTTACTGGACCCTGTTCAGGGAGGTCGCTGTGGTCAGCCCTCAGATCCTCTAGCCACTGAGCATTGCCGTTATGGGTTGCATCCTTCTCCCATATGCTCTTCCAGTATTGCTCCGTCTCCAGCCTTGGTGGTGCTGTTCTCTTATTGTTCCCTTGCCACTGAGAGTACACCTTTGCTGGTTCTGTGGAGAACAGCTGGTTTATTCTCCTGCCTTCTATCTCTCTGGTGTACCTCCTCAAGCGGCTGGCCAAGGCTGTGAGTCTTTGCTTGGCAGTTTCCAAGGCCTCAGGTATGGACAGCTTGCTGTATTTCTTAGGCACCTTATTTGTCGCACCTTTCTGCAACTCCGTTAGTTGGCTAACCTCCCTCCGTGCTACTTTGATCTTGCCCTCTAGCCTCCTTCTCCATGGAGGGTACTGCCCCTTGTCGCTGTTCAACTTGTAGCCAAGCATCTCACTAATCACTGTTGCCGTATTGTAGATCAGCTTGTTAGTGTCGGTAATCGTGGTTGTAGGTATTGCCCGTAGTGCTGCATTAACATCATCTAGCAGACCTTCTGAGGGAACTTCACGTAATCTTGGTAACCGGCTACGGGGGATCCAGGTTTCAAGCTTGGCCATGATCCTATTTTTCAGGTCAGTTCCTCTCGCACTCAACGATCCTTCTCCTATCGCACTTGGGGCTATGTACCCAATCTCGGGTGGGGGTGATGATATCTCCCCCCTGACCTGGCGTCCTGACTCCTCCTTGCTGTAGCATTTGTGTTGTACCTCGTCAATCTCTAGCTGTGAGAGCAGTCCCTTCTTTCGAATGTTGGAACACTGAGCTACTAGTTGTTTCGCCGTCATTGTGGATGTTGGGTATCGAAGAATCCATAGGTCCCTCATCCTATTCATGTAGCCCCTTCCGCCAGGGTTACTTGCATAGTAGCATTCCAACAACGCCCTGTTTTCGTCTCTTGCCCACCGATGCCTTCTTGTTCCAGTAGCCCACTTTTCGTCAGGGTGCCCTGGTTCCTCAACACCTGACGCGGACCTTGTTGATCCGGGCGACGTCCGAGCCGGCATGCCTTCATATTTATCTGTCTCGCTCATGTCTGCGGTAGGCTTGCTTAGCATAGGGGGTCTAGCCTTAGGACCCTTACTGGATACAGACGTGTAGTCTAACCACTACGCTATCCAGCTGCTTATATATATATATATATATATATATATATATATATATATATATATATATATATATATATATATATATATATATATTGTTTGCGAGCCTTTTTGTTGGTGGAGTCTGATATTGATTGTATGTACAATTCCACATCCTTAAAAAAATGACAGAAATATGGCGTTTTATTAGTAAATTTACATTTATGGATAAAAAATGTAGCTAAAAGTATTAACAAATTTATTATAAAAACATTTATCATTCTTTTTTGAGAACTTAAAGAAACAAAATAAAACATTTTCCCATTGTAAAGAAAACTACCTTAAAATATGGACAATAACAAAACTGCTAAATTCCTTCCAGAATCTCTGTGTAGAAGAACAGTACCAAAAAAAGATGTGTCACAGTTTCTGGATGATCCCCACAGAGAGTGCAATTAGTATTTATGTCTCTTTTAAATTTTACTATGTAGTGACTGGCTGGGTAACATTTATGAAGAATTTTAAATGAAACTTCCTTCACCTTATTTACAATCAGATGTTTATGGGAGACGATCCAGACTGTCTTCCAGTTGATATCTGGAACATAATGGTTCCAGTAAGATGTTATATATGGGAGAGAGATGATATCTTCTTGGAATAAATTACGTATTCTCTTATTGCTGTTACCAAGTTCCTGTGAAAAGCAGATTTTTCCCACTGCTGACTCAGCTGGATCAGAGAGTGACTGAGGTATATATTGAGCTGTCAGTGTTTTTATATAACATTAAAGTACCTGAGGGTATGGCACCAAGCACCATTGAGAATTCCCGAACACTGACAGGAAAATTATATAGTGCAAGAAATTCATTGTAAGTTAGTAGTTGTCCCTCTTTATTAACCAGCTGAGCCACCAATAGGATCCCATTTTGGACCCAAGTTTCCAGGAAAAGTGATTTATTTTTAAATAAAATGTCTCTATTGTTCCAGATGAGGCTTATGAGCCATGTTAACGCCTGTAGTTTTCAAATAGGTTTGGATAGCTTTTTGCAGGATAACATGGCTGACATGGTTCTGGTCCCAGGAAACCCAGAACGGGCTGCACAGAGTTTCTGTTCTCTAAGGGCTGCAGAGGAGATTGAGCAAGTTTTTCAGAGGTGCAACCCACATTTTCAACTCTGTTCTTCACCCCATAAATGCATTTTCATTACAAATGTGGTACAATTTAAGGGGAAATGAGCATGCTTTCCAAACGTATGAGATTTATTGCCAAGAAACATTGTTACAACACAGAAATTATTGGCCAAACGAAAATTTCTGTACTTTATACCGGACACACCTTCCCAATTTTGTACTCTATTTGAGCTCCAAAATTTCTCAGTCATATGCCAGTGCTGCCCTGGATCACTGTCATGTTTACAATTGTACTAGAACACAGGAAAGCACAAGGCAAAGGCAGTGAAGGAACCACCGAATACCACATTAAGAGGAAAGAAGTCAGTCTACCCTGGATCAGACAATTACAGCATGCTATAGCCATTCCTCCACCATCCAGGAGATAACAGAAGAACCTTTGTAACGCAAGTAACAACATATTTGTAACTGTAATGTAATTACTGAATATATTATTGAAAATGTAACCGCAATGACAGGAACACGTTACTTTGGAATGTGCTTCACTCAGCAGTGTCGGAGAGTAATCAGGGCAGAGCCTAGACACCAAACCTTAGTTGTACCTGCTGCTGTAAAAACAACAACATTTTTTTAATGTAGTGTGCAGATTTTGATTTTCAGTGTTTCTGCTGCCCTACATATAGTCAAATGCATCCAATTCTACTGTCGACATTGAGCATGCAAGGTCAGCAAGGAAGATGTCAGAGGTGAAGGCTTTTGGATTGGGTAAGTAATTGCATTTTAAAAAATATATTTTCAAAGAAGAATGTGCAAGTCTGATGCCATGGAGTTGGTGAAGCAAGAGAATACTAAGCAGGAGAATGATGCCAGTGCTGCAACAAATAGCTTTGTCCTAAAACTGTGAGAGAAATGAGCCATTGTGTTGTTTCTCCAAAGATTCTAACATTGTAGCTCACTGTGCAGTGAGGTAAAGTCAGCATAGTTAAATGTAAATATACAGTACGCTGCAAATCTGCCTGCAACTCCTAGCTTTTAGCTAAAGCCAAGAAAAATTAACCAGCTTAGTACTGTTTATGTAAAGGAGGATCTGTAATACACTGAAGCATTTTAAAAGTAGTGCATTCAGAGGTAAATGAACAGTATAATGAATAATTGCTGCTCAGTTACAATGGATGTTTATTGTTGGTAATGGAAAAATGCTGCAACAAATCATTTCTTGGTCAGTGATGTTATAACATTAACGAATAATATAATGTTCCCATAAATGTGACTTTTAAAAGAATGTTTCTTTTAAAAAAAGAAACTCAACAGAGTTCCTGAGGCTGGATTCATGGAGTAACACCAGTGAGTGGGTTATTTCCATTCACTGGCATGTCCACTTTTCAACCCCCTCTCACAGGTATTGTTCACTGAAAGAATGCAGACAGGAATTGTCTCAGTCTTCGTATAAAGCTGGGCATACACTGTGCGATTTTTTCAGTCGCGTTAAGCTGGGCGTACAATGAGAGGCAATCAAGAGCTTTAATATTCTAGACGATCATTGCATCAAGAACATAAGGGCTACGTTCACACTGCAGGCGAAAGCGCATCAAATCCGATTTTTTTTTACCCACATCCGATCATGGTGTGACAGTGTGAACGGCACAAATCCGATATTTTCAAATTCGATCTGTGTCACTTTCGTATGTGGTACTGAATCCGATACATATCCAATGTTTTAGAAAGCAACTGCTGTCATGTAGCATTAAATCCGTCTTTTACGTCACTGACACAAGACAGACGCCAATTATCAGCACCGGAGAAGCGCCCGATAAGACATCGCGAACGCTTCCTGGCCATCCAGCGTAGACAGGCTCTGGCTGAATTTGCTGCTTTTTGCTCCATAAATGGCACAGATGGGCTGGACTACATGCTGAAACTGAAGCAACAAGCGACAAAGATAATCTCAAAATAGCTCTGCAGGAATTTAAGTAATAATGCCTTAATACACATCTGTTTTCCTTTCATCAACCTTTACAAGTGTGATGACATAACTTTTGGACTGTAAAAGCTATTATAGGAAGTTGGTTTTTTTTTTTGTTTGTTTGTTTGTTTGTTTTGCCTTGCTAGCCATGCAGTTTGGGGGAATGCCAAAAGTCTCTGTGTCAGCTGGCCCACCACTTTGATACAGATGGAAAAGACTGGAAGGGTCTCCATCAAATTTAGTACAAACACTCATGGTAATTGTTGTATCCAGTGAATAATTAATGTACCCATCACATCGCAAAGGATGAATTTAAAGCAAAACCATGTTCTTTTCCAGTCTTAACCATGTAGTTTCAGTGGTTTACTCTAACCAAACATAAATGTGGCCCCAGAAAATACCTGAAATGCAGTCCATTGCTCAACAGTTACCCACCAATCTGCTTATAGAATAGAACAGAATAATGCTTTAATTGTCCCACAAGGGGACATTTGGTTGTAACAGCAGCAAAAAACCACATATATAAACAGAACAGGACACAGGACATAGAACAGAAACACACACAATTTTTACATATTTACATCATGGACAATAATTACCAAGACAGAGTACTGTACAGTTATTAAAATTAAAGGACAGATAAGTGGCAAACCCAGTGTGACACGTGTAGACATGTATGTAGACACGTAACTTCCAATAAGTTAGAATATATATAAACTGAGAAAAGTAATACGCAAGTTATAACATTAGAAGTTGCTCTGTTGATTAGTGTACTTTACACTAGTTTAAAGTCAAAACACTCATAGGTTGCAACAAACAAACACACAACATAATCGTTTAGTTAGAGGAAACCATGAGGTTTCACATTGGTGGTTTTAGTGAAATTTCTCAACTCAACTGACCTCAGCGTTTCATTGTGATGAAATGTGGACAAGTGATAAATGACTTTTTGCCTTCAATCGAACACATTCTTATTCTGGGGATGTTTTGCCAGATGTTCTGCAAAGTGCAGTCTGCTGTAGGAGGTCAGAGTCAAGATCATGATGATGCCGTTCATTGTTTCCGCTGGGGGATGAAAAAAAGGCAAGAATATGAGGAAATGAATTGCTTCGTGAACAGTCTTACCCACTACTTGCAATGCTCGCACTCCTTCTGCTCTACTCGTCAGGTGAGGAAGCAGCGAGGCTCTGGTTGATCACAGAGAGCATTGGTTCACGTCTTGAGAAAGCAAACAGTGTGAGAATTCGTAGCTTCTTCGTTTCAAAGTGATCGCTTTACTTGTAAATATAGTCGAAACTGCATCACAGCCATTATGTTTAACTTCTGTGCACGGTGATAATGTCAGATGACGAATATGGCAAATACTCGAAAAATTGTGAGTCAGCTTCAAGCTGTTCTTTGTGTTGAGAGCTAATTACCAAGCGAAAACACAGTAGCGGGCAAAACTAATAAGGTGAACATCTTAAACATCATGCCTGCAAGACATCCAAATGTTTGCATTGTTCCTGTGAATGTTTAACATTTAAAGCAGTCACTGGCATGGCTGACTGAAAACAGAAGGTTGCACTCTTTACACCATGCAGTTTGTAACAGCTTGTGTTGCTTTTCTATTTGAGTGCAGGTTTTGCAACAGCCAGGTCTATAGAGAGCATGGGCTAAATGTGTCTGTCCAGAATAAACAGAAGCTGGATTCATGTGTCAAACCTGCAAAAACAAACCTATATATTCACACACATACTTTATGTGTTTAAAACAAACTCACAGCTAAATAAAGTGCAAAGCTTTCTCTCCCTATTGTGAGTTCAAGCAGGCCTGTGTCCAAAGACCTCTCAGTAATTTTCCGAAACATCCTCCTCGTTTGTAACGGGGCTGAGTAATAGGGGTGTTTTTGTTTATTTACCCTAAACGCAGTTCTGCAGAGTATTCAAATATTTTTACTCTGGAGAAAAATTCGGTGTTAATGAACAAAAAAAGCAAACATGCACAAAAAAAATACACCTAATCATAACCATTCTTCTAAAACATTTCAAGCAAACCGAGCATTCATAGTTTTTCATAGTATTTCTTGCCAAGTGATGTCATTGGGAAGGTTTATGGTTAATATGAGCAACAGGTTTCCTGCTTCCTATGTTAGAGCAGACATCCTGGAACCTGAGGAATCCCAGCCTCAGTCCCATGAGACGAGCCTTTGACCCCTAGCAGAGGTTGAGTCAGTTGGCAGCCACTTCCCACCAAAACTTTCCACTGATGTCATAAACAACCTCTACCCAGATTCGGGGGAGTGAGGTTGACAATCCTAGAGTTGGCTGCCTGCTTATGACAGCAGCCATTTTTTTCTTGAATCCTAACCATCAGGAGTTACAGACCTCATGCTGCTGAAATACTCTTTACTCGAATTGACCTGGCCAGCAGTGTTTAGTTTATAACTCAGAGATTACTGACAATCTCAAAACTCACACAAAATACTTTTTGTGTGAAATCTGACAAAATTGTGCACACATTTACAAATCATTTTAAACATTTAAAAATAAGACACCTTAAAAAAAACATGAAAAAAACATCTTCATCTGTTTCAACAACAACAACAATGAAAAAACATTCTCACGCCCTCAGGCAGTGGAAAAGGCCCCCATACCTGTCCTGCTAGATGTCAGCACAGCATTTGACACGTCTGATAACAATGTGGTTACATTACTGAGATTGGAACATATTATTGTACTAGGGTGGTTAAAGTTATAATCTTACTTGTTCAACCCCCTGAGCCACGGTCGTCCGTGGCTCAGGGGGTTGGAAATCACATCTGTAACTGGAAGGTCGCCGGTTCCATCCCTGGACTCTCTGTCCTGGTCGTTGTGTCCTTGGGCAAGACACTTTACCCTACCGCCTACTGGTGTTGGCCAGAGGGGCCGATGGCGCGATATGGCAGCCTCGCTTCTGTCAGTCTGCCCCAGGGCAGCTGTGGCTACAACTGTAGCTTGCCTCCACCAGTGTGTGAATGTGAGAGTGAATGAATAGTGGTATTGTAAAGTGCTTTGGGTGCCTTGAAAAGCGCTATATAAATCCAATCCATTATTATTATCATCATGTTACTAGTGATTTACCATGTACCAAAAATATCGTCATGGAGTTCCACAGGGTGCTGTGCTTGGACCACTACTCGTACTTTTGTACATTTTTAATACCTTATGATCACTTCTCTTAGGCATTATAAAACATGTTGGTCAGAACCACTATAGTCCAAAGAAGACTGATTTACCCGTCTGTAGTAAATTATATTTGGCTTCCTGCTTTCGTTTTGGGTTCACCATAACCTTCAATGGCCAACAGTGATAACAGTTATGACATCACAAGTCAGATATCCCATGAGATTCGCCAGCTGGATGTTTAGAAAGCATCAGCTCAGCCATCAACTGTCATTTGGGCTGAAATCAGGTGATCTGCTGGAAATATGGCTGAGCCTGATTTTTGTGGCCTTCCTCAACTAATGGCATGATCAGTTTATTTTATAACCATAAAAAATAAAAATGTGCATTTCATGTTAGGGATTGCTTTTTCAATAAGCAGGTAGAAGTTGGTCAGGTTAAAGCACTCTTATTTGTGTCCATTAGGGGAAACTGGTATTGCTAGAGTGGTTCGCTCACACATAAAAAGCATGGAATATGCATAATAAAGGTTATCAATGTTAAAGTAACATGGATGTTAGTTCAACAGTGATTTGAGGTTGCATGAAGGTTGCCTGGATTTCCTTGTTAGATTTTGTAGGAAGAGAAATTTGTGTTGATTGATTGATTAGAAGACGACAAAATAAAACATTATCAATAGAAAGAAAGAAGAAATAAATCAAACACAGTCTTTTTGAATGAATTTTAAACCCACATGTTTTCCAGCTGATTTAACCAATGCAGTATCCAGGTAGCTGCAACCCTGGGTTTATGATGCTAACACTGGAGATAGAGAAAAAATGGCTGTATCAGTCTGAGGCACTACGTTTACCATGCAACAGATGAGACCGATTTTAGATGTAGATAAATTTAACTGTCTTAAAAGGGTCATTGACCAGGCAAACAATGTCAGAGTGTTTTGGAATTTTTACGTGCTTTTTGGAGTTTGTACATGTTTTGTCTCTACGGGCCACCACATATATTTCTATCTAAACATATATAAATAAAACCACTTTTATTTTACATTAGTAATTCCTTTTGTGCAAATTTTTTATATTATTGTTAATAATAAATTAATTAAAGCAACAAAACAACCTGAAGAGCCGGTTCGGAGCCGAAAGAGACGTCTCTTTTTAGTGAGCCGAGCATCACTATTTCCCTGATTACCTTACGTCAACTTAAACCCTTAGTTTTCTTTTGTTCTTTGTCGTGCTGGACTATTTGTTTGCTTGGACAATTTCTCTGTGTATGACCTGCCTTTGCTTAGTTTTGAACCCTGCTTTTTCTTTTTTTCCCCCCTTTTTTTGCTACCTTACCTGAATAAAGGTTCATTTCTATTTATTCAAACCTGTCTTCGAGTCTGCATTTTGGGTTCAAGTTCCCCATAAGCCACAACAGTATCTTAAGTTAATATCCCCATATTTGGGTATATGTCAATGTTCTGGGGGATCTAAGTAACAAACCTGACTTGGATGAAACAAAGAACTGATTTGGAATTTGATGGTTAAAGGCCTCAGTCTATACAGAATGCGTAAGTCTGGATAGACATGTATGTAGACTGTAATCTGACAAGCCACAAAAGGCATAAATCCACATAGTGGCATTCTATGTTTACTGTGGGTTAGACTGGAAACACACTCATGCTAGTTGTTGTGATGTAAACCACTTACACATTGTTTTGTCCATTGTTTCAGGGTCCAAGTCTGCATAATGGATGTGGAGTGCAAAGTTAGCCACAACTTGTGGCTAACTTTGCACTCCACATCACATCACTACACTCAACATCAACATGAGAACCATTCCAGCCTGAACCTTAAATTATCCTTTAAATGTGTCCAAAAACATAAACAGTTGCAGATTGCAAACAGTGTTTGTTTTTCCACTTTTTTGTTGTTGTTGCACTTTTAAAAGTCAAAAATTTTCATTTTGTTTTTTTTGGTAGGATAATTTTATGTATGCGAACTCATCAGTACTGTTGGCTACATTAAGAAAAACACACTGTGAAAATGTGGTACTTTCAAAGCTTAAGTAAATTTTTAAAATCCCTTCATTAACTTCAGGAAACCAGACTGTGCAGTTCAGGGGTTCCATCTCTAAAGAGTACTTGCATACTGGCTTTTTTTCTGGCTAAGTGTTACATTTGTTACAAAGATCAATAGCAGTTTAATTTCTGTACGTTTCAATGTTTGTCCAAAGTGCTTCTGTGTATTATGGACAAACATCTCCACTTTTGTCTCGTCTGTCCAACAGATGTTGTTCCAGAAGTCATGTGGTTTGTTCAGATGCAAACCTAAACCTTACTGCCATTTTCTTTTTAGAGAGAAGACACTTTCTCCTGGCAAACCTCCTAAGCACACCATACTTGTTCAGTCTTTTTTAATTATTTAATATACTAACTGAGGCCTGAACATTGCACAGTCTAACCTTGGGGTGAATTTGATGGGATGACCACTCGAGGGAAGAGTTTGGCATCAACAGACACCTGAATGCTCCAGTCCATCAAACTACCAAGACTTGTGGTCACACTCTCTGATGATCAGGAGCAACCTGGCTGCCCTTAAACCTCTTTATACATGTGGTGAGGGTCCTTATTTTTTCACACAATGTGTCTACATTTTTACTTTTTTTTTGTTAAATAAATAAAGGCACTGTTTTTTTTGTTTTAGTTCATATGAGATTGCAATTTTGACACCTCTGCTAAGGACCAGGTGTTTTTTATTACATCTTTAATCTTAGAACTGACAGATGATGTGCTTTCTTTTTGCCATGACTGTAAGAGAGAGAAAAAAAGCTTCTCATCAAACTCTTCAGCAGGCACTCCTTCAGCCAGTTTTACATTGCCCTATAACACAGTGCATAATAGAACCCTTTCATGTTTGCCTATCTGCCCAGTTGTTTGTTTTCTCGAAATAGTTAAGCAAGCATAACACCCACACACCTGAACTTCTGCTGAAATGTCAGAGTTTCAGCTCTGGCAAAGACAGGGAGCACCAGGTTTTTGAAGATTGTTTTCTTTTCACAGACACAATCACCACAGGAATGCACTGCTGAGACGCATAGGTCAGAATGTGTTGGAAAAAAAGCTGTGAAGAGCCGCAGAGAAAAGGACTTGCTTCAGTAGTGTGTATGTGTGTGTGTGTATACACAGAAATGCACACATATAAACACATATACATGCACGTATACACATGTATATCATATACCTGCTTCTCTTTAAATATTCACTTCAAGGTTACTGTGAATGGGCACAGCACTGCACTTATACTTGTTTGATTTATAAACTGTTTATTTTTTCCAGTCTTAAAAAGAGGCTGGACTCTATGCCGCAGTTTAAAAGCTGTTTCAGTTTGCACAGCTGGTTTAATTAGAACTCACCTGTTTGTATTTATACAGTGTTTGGAGGCAGAGGTGTGTATTATTGTAAATGATGCAACACTTCCATCTGTGGGTCAAAATTTGCAAGCACATTGTCCAGTGGGGCTCTTAACTTGGCATTACATCGTTATTCTGATTAAAACTTCAGTTTGTTCCAG
This sequence comes from Maylandia zebra, assembly GCF_041146795.1. NCBI lineage: Eukaryota > Metazoa > Chordata > Actinopteri > Cichliformes > Cichlidae > Maylandia > Maylandia zebra. The sequence continues at coordinate 10,275,694 of NC_135182.1, read as the reverse complement.
GCCAGACAAACTCCTCGTGTGCATTTGTAAATGTCCTGTGAGCAGCCTGCCGCCTTTTGGTGATTTCAAAAACAAGTCCTGGGGAAACCTTCAATAACGTGCACACAAGAGGGAGCTATTAGTCCAGTATTTCTCCTTGACCTGGAGTGACCCATTATGAAGCTGCAAGGTAGGAAGACCTCCCCGAACCCTCACCTGGGTCATTTCTAACACAAACCGTATCTTGTGAAGATTATTTACAGGTTCTCTTTCAGCTTGAAACTCACTCCAATTTGCTTAACTGATGCCGTCTTCTAACTGTTTTTTAACTGATCGCTTTCCACAGATCACCTTTCCTTGTTACGGTGTTCATTGTTGAATGTCTGCTTTAAAAAGAAGTAGGCAGGTTTTAGTGTGCAATCACCTCCCTTTTTTATAAGGTACAGGTCTGTGGGACTATGTGCAGAGGAAAAAAAATTGAACATGCTTCAAAGATCTGTTATTAAGTTGTTCCACAATTCAGCCATGTCTGGTTCAAAATTTTTCATTTCCTTGAAAGAGCAAAAAATAAATATACCTGCAGTAAGAAAATGGATGAGACTTGTTGTAGTCAGGGGCATTTCCAGGATTTTTTTTTTCCACAGTGCACGAGTAAAAGTTTGTTCTTAATCCTGCTTATTATACAAATGTTTTTATCATCCAAACATACATATGTAAATGTGGTAATTATGCAGTGGTAATTATTATTGATTCATTAATGTGTGTATCACTGTGATGGTGTACGCTTATATTTTAAAATCTGCAAAATAACGTGTAGCTAAAGCTTTTTTTTTTTTAAAAAACAAAAAAAATGTATGGAGTGTAAGTACACTGTTTGCATCCATATTGCAGTTGAGTAGAAAGAGAATGCAAAAATGGGGGTCTGATTTATTATATAATTCTGTCCTGCAGTATCATACATAAATAATACAGTATGCATTTAGGGTCTCTGGGTGGTCCCAGTCTATTGATTGAGACCTACTGCCCTCTGACAACCTGTGGCACAGTTCAGGAGTGTTTGGCTTCATCTATAATTACAGATAAAAACACATTCTATTTTATAGAAACGCAATTTCTGGTGTGTTTTGGTTAAAAGACTTGTTTGTGGCGCTTTAAAGAAAATGAAAATCAGTTTTAACTTTAACAAATAAAAGCATACACAGACACAGTGAGTCGGTCGGGTATTTAAATGATGAGTGGCAGTGAAGTCAACACTTTTGTGTCTGTTTAGGATTTGTTTGATTCGGTCAGTGTCTTTGTTCCCCCAGTACCACCGCGTTCCCCCGCTCTCCATTTTCCTGAGGGGCCTGCAGTCAACTTTGACCTCCACGAAGAGTTTGTTAAATGCCTGCGTAATCCCCACGTCTGTGTTTGCGAGTGTTTTTATTCACTGTTTTTGCGCAAACGCCATGTCCATGTGTGCGTGTGCGTAATCCTTTGGTCAGCCACTCAGGAGACATCTTGTCTCTGTCCATCAGATCAACCTGACTGATGACACGGCATAATCCTTTAAATCATTTGCCAACAAGCTTTTCCTAAAGCCCTGGGGCAGCTTCTCCCAGCCAGATCAATACTCCCAACAAATCAACCACTGAGCCAATGTTTTGTTTCTTCTTTTTTTCCTGGTTGAAATACAGCCCCCTGGAGGGTTTACAGGAAGAAGAAAAATTTGGGAAAAACCTGAATCTATTCCAAGCTTCTAGCAGTGCCAACTCTGGCGGCCCCCCTTGAATAAAGACAGATGATCAGAATGGTCTGACAGTGAGTCACCGACATCCACAGACATGCCTGTCTCTTCCTCTCAACCCTGGTTTTCACCTCAGCATGGAATGTGAAGGAATGCTCTTCAATTCTTATGGCGAACAAACCAGGATAGGAATCAACTCGCCTCCCTTATATTTGCACTTACGAGGATGTGTGCAGTCTGGTGAACAGATATGAGAAAATTCTTGGGGTGAGAGTCATGGTTTGAATAAGGACAGTGTTTATAGTATAGCAGAAATATGTGGTGGAACAGTTAAAATAAGCTTGTTTGTGCAGGCAGTGCATGCATACTGTGCACATTAGGCAAATACAACTAGAAGAGGGTTTGAAACTGAGATGCAGCTGCACATCTTGAGAATCAAGAGGATGATGGAGGTGGTGTCACTGATTGCAATTGTAATTCAATTACTGCACCTTGTGTGTGTGTGTGTGTTTTCAAAAATCTCCTGCCAGCCTCATAGTGTTCAACTTGGAAAGTGTCACGAGCAATAATTCAGAATTTTCTGTTTCATTTAATGAGTTCAAAAAATTACGTTTAACACCATCTTAACAACTCTGCCTGGATTTTGACAGAAAACACATTTAAAAGAAGTTTTGGAAACAACAGCATTAAAAAACCCAAAATGAAACAAAAACTGAACAACGTCAGGCGACTCATTCTTTAATTTTATTTTTAATCTTTCGTCAACAAACATTGCAAAAGTGAAGTTGAACCATGGACTCCCCTTGGACAGAATGCTTTGTGACCCACCCAGAGCTGTGTTGATGGGAGTGGGTGGTCCATTTTGATAAGATTCTCATGGTTCCCATAGGATTTAATGGCCTGACAGACAGAAACTGACAACCTCTAGTTAGTTTACAACAAGATCTCTGTGTGTTTTGCACTTACCCTAAGGCCACATACCAAGGTGTGTTGTGTGTATGTGTCTGTGTATATGTGTGTTCCTGTATGCCTGTGAGCTGTGGGGGTTTCTATTAGACTAATGTTATCTAAACTACCCCAAAAGGCATTTTATTTTGAACAGGCAGCTGTTAGATAAGATCGCCTCGGTGAATACATTAGCACCCATCGGCAACCATTCCATCCTTGTAGTCAGTGAATAAGGCAGGAATGCAGGGCGGTGGTGTGGGTCAGCTGTCTCAGAAGCTTCTTCGAGCCAAAGGGGATAATCAGTCATTTCTCTGACACCAGGCTACAGATCTACGTATCTCCTCAGGCAGTTTCCACAGGTTACTGTGGGAGCTTTTATTTTGTGCAGATTGTTTTTTAGGTAGAGTGGGCTGCTTAGCATTAAATCAAAATGGGGCTCAGACATGCACATCTGCACGTATATGCTCTGGCACACATGTAGGGGTGTAAGATGAAGCCTTCATGAACTGTGACCAAGCACCCTGAGTCAAAGGTCAAGCTACTGATTTGCCCCACCCAGCCCCCTCCTCTTGCCATGCTTCAGAGGGAGGGTGCTGAACATATCATGACCTGACAAGGTGCTCGAGACATGACCCCCCCAAATCCTCCCACTCAATATTTCCTACTGCTTCTTTAATGCCCTCATTTCTTTGAACAAGTTTGGCATAAATCTTCCTCACCCTTTGTTCCTTCATTCCCACCCTCATGTTGCTTCTCTTCGCTCCTTCTTCTCCCTTCTCTTTACTCTCTTTTTTGTCCTTCTCGCTCTCTTCCCTCTATAACTGGTGGAATCCCAGCCCATCCACCTAAGTGCCATCGTTTAAACAGGGTAGAATGCTCCGCTAATATATAACCAATTACACTGGTCACATTTCCTGTGTCTCCTTTGAGCTCTCTGCAGGCTCAAAGTGCCAATCAGGCCTGGAATGCCAGAACATGGCTCTTATTTGCCAGGGGTCAGCGCACCAGTAACCTCACATTCTAAAGAGCCATTGTTCCCATGGCTAGAAAACTCGGGAGAGGCACACACACACACACACACACACACACACACGCAAACCTACACACAAACACACACACGCACACACACACACACGCACAAACTCTGGCCCCTAGAGGCCCCACATCAAGGGCCTGCTCTGTTTAAACAGCATCCGCCTGCATAGCCACCCGCCATGAAAAGGATTAAACAAGGTGTGTGAGTATGTGTGTGTGTGTGTGCATATAGGTTTATACACTGCAAAAACATGTCTGTGATAATGACTGATTTAATACAGTATTTGGTCAAAGTATTCGATCCATGTGTATAAATGTTTATTTTTGTTTTTATTTAATAATAAATTGCACTTTGTATGCATTTGGGCATCTGTGCAAGAGTAGGAGAACATAGCAGATACTCGGCATGTCTGGCTGATCTAAAGTGCCCAAACTGTCCTTGCACAAGGCATGGTGACAGAGCAAGGATGCTTTATAACGCACAGTGCAGAGCTTCGACATTCTGTCGACAGGATATGAAAACACAAACAAGATATGACTCAGTGTGGATGAACACTTGTCACTAAAGTGAGTGTGTTAAAATTGAAAAAGAAAAAGAAAAAACTCTTTGGCTCATTCTTGTCTGCAGTAGAGATATTACTGTTGCTGGTTGTTCAACCATGCCCATATGGACACTGAAGTATTATATCGACAATAATATTCTTCTCTATTCCTTTTGTTACATTATTTTCATACTCATGTAGAAGATGAGGCCTGATTTGCAGTTCGAATACCAGTTCATCGTAAACATGGGGAGGTGATGGGGCTAGGATCAGGGCTCAGTCAAGTTCTTCTTCAAGAAATAACTATTTCTTTGTGAACTTCATTTTGTGCATAATCAGGTTTTTGCACCACAATGAAAGTTTAATACTGTCTTAATTAAATCCATCCTTCTATCGGTCTATATTTCTATTCATTTACTTGCGCTTATTCAATCAAGGGTCTAGTATAGTTAGAGAAACTCTAGTAGACTGCCCTGATAGAGCTCCTTGAATTCTATTAGACTTCAGTGAACAAACCCCTCCATGAATTAACACCTTATGATTGAGATGTAGTTGGGCTTGCCTCAACACACAGATTGGACTCTGGAACCAGTTCCTTGAAAAGGGCTGCCATGGGTGAGAGGCAGCAGGCAGGGGTAAGTACATTTTTACCCCACTGGTCACTTGCACAGTGAGCACTTCAAACCTTATTCAGGCAATGATAGTGTGACCTGGAGGGATGTGACTGGGAGCAATGGCCTACCCAGTCCGAATCCCAGTGACTTATGAGTTAACCACACAACATTAAGGGTGTTTATACACCCTTAATGTTGGGCAACCGTGGCTCAGGGGGCTGGGAATTGCATCTGTAACCAGAAGGTCGCCGGTTCGATCCCTGGGCTCTCTGTCCTGGTCGTTGTGTCCTTGGGCAAGACACTTTACCCTACTTGCCTACTGGTGTTGGCCAGAGGGGCCGATGGCGCGATATGGCAGCCTCGCTTCTGTCAGTCTGCCCCAGGGCAGCTGTGGCTACAACCGTAGCTTGCCTCCACCAGTGTGTGAATGTGAGAGTGAATGAATAGTGGTATTGTAAAGCGCTTTGGGTGCCTTGAAAAGCGCTATATAAATCCAATCCATTATTATTATAACTGAATGCAGCACCAGAACAGAAAGTAGCAGGTTGATAATAGATTTTGTAATTATATTATCAGATCTGCGGCCTTAAGTCTTGGACAAGTCTTGGGTGAAGATAAGGGCAGAGTGGTAAACGATCATCACCTAGTGGTGAGCTGGATCAGGTAGTGGTGGGAGATGCTGGACAGGCAAACGACTCGGGAGTGGCGCTTTACTATGTTCAAAGTGTAAATCGTTAATAAATCCGGTGTTAATAAATCTATTAACTCTGGCTGGGTAATGGATGTTTACTGTAGAAACAAAGAAACACAAAACGAAGAATCACAAGTGTCTCAATGTGAACATAGGCAGCATTAACCTAGCATATCTTTGTGTGGCAAACGTGCCTGAAGAAAAGTCACACTGCCCTTTTCCACATAGTTTACTTTTGTTTTCTTAATCTAGCTCTTTAATTAGGTTTAGGCACCAAAACCTATTGCTTTAGGACAAGATCATGGTTTTGATTGAAATACAATAGGATAGAGACCGCTCTCGCTCATGCCGTGACAAGTGAGAGTGGGAGTGAGAATGAGCTCCAGCCTAAGACACGATAAGTAACAAAAATGCACAAAAGTATGAGCACTAGTATGTTTGTTACCTCGTTTTTCTGCAACGACAAAGAACTTAGGTTAATTCGTGGTCTGCCAGACACCTGTGGCATCCTATGTGGTTTTAACTCATGTCACTGGAGCAAATCCAGAAATCTGATTGGCTATAATGTTTGCTGTCTTTGGATTTCAAACAATTATTGGATTCCAGACCTTTTTATGTGTTTCAGCAGAAACATGCAAATACATGCACGCACATGCATACGCACACAAACACACAGTTTCACACCGGTATGCAGTTATGTTAAGAGAAACCTGACATACCTGATGGATCGAAACTACTCCTACGCTACTCTGTTAACCCCTCAGTGTTCAGCGTGGGAAACAATGCTTTAGCTATGCCAGCTAATTCCTGCTCAAATACTTAAGATGGATGGATGGATAACGGAAACACTGATAAATGCTGACACGGCCTCGGGATAGAGGCTCCATAATGGGAAGAAAAGGTGAGGTGTGGAAAAAAAGGAGAGAGAAGGTTGTCAATGTGCTGTTTCTCATTTGTTCTCTCCTTTTCCCCTTCCCCTGCTTGCCTATAAGAGATATCTGAGGCCAAAGGGCAGACAGCCCTTTCAGAGAAACATGATTGCAGCCTTGTTGCGAAAGGCCTTTCATTTAGAAATATATGACTTCTGTTAAAGGAGAAAGCTGAAGCATTCCCTCTTCCATCACTGCTTTTCTCTACCACACAAAACCCTGGCAGAGAGAGACCTTGTGCCTCTGAAAAAGGCCTTTCAAGACACTTGTGTTTTCAAGGTCCTGCTTTGAAAGGCTGTGGGTTTACAGACATAAAAATCACCACCCAGATCAAGCTGAAGTGACATTTTTTCCTCTCTCTGTAACATACTGTAATTCCTCTTTTCACTGTCTTTATTACACACACATATATCTAAATATCTGATTAATGAATGCAGATGTATACATGGAAGTAAGCTCAAAAAATCATTTCCCTTCTTTAGTTTCACACCAAAATGCCGCGTCATGCAAGCTACTCTGTTATTTTGGCCTGAAGCGCTTGGAGGTTATGTAGCTTAGGTCAATACCATCTGCGTGTTACCGGCATGCCACAGGGTGATGTCACATGTCCTCACTGATGTCAGCAATTAGATGGTTGAACTTTTAGATAGCCTCAAATCCTCAGCCTACTGTTCCCGGCTCATACATTTGATATCTTGATCCTTATCAGTGATAGGGGCGCCATACAGCGAATAGACGCTGCTTGCGTTTATGTCACTTAAAAGTGCCTTGTAACATGATATTCTTCATAAATGCAGAGGCTAGATGTGAGGGATGTGAAAGGTTTTAGATGTGGATGGTATGATGAGTTATATTGAGTGTAAGTGCAGCAGGAGCCACATATTTTATTTTTCAGACCAAAGACTGAGTAGTTCTATTTTTTATAGAGTGATTTTACCAACACATAAACATCAAGTTCAAGGACATTCTACAAAGCTGAGGGCTTTCAAATGGTGTCCTGGGCTTATTCACTCTCTCCCTACAGTAGGCAGATTTTTAAAGCACCCCCCACACGTGGGCTTGTCCACTCAGCACATGAGCTGAATGTTGCGTGATGTAGGCCACACTGATAAGGGGAAGACAAGAAGGAACATTACAGTGCACTTGCTTTATCAGCGGCATGTCCTTTGATATAGTTTCACTACTGGCAGATTAAAGGCGCCTGCCGACTTGCAGGGACTGCACTGCGGCGGCAGTAGGCTGATTGTGGACTTGAGCCGGCAGCTCGCACTTCTGCCCTTTCACAAATTTGGAATGACTTGTTAACGGTTGTGTAATGATGACTGTACAGGGCAAAAACTGGAGGTGGAGAGAGTGGTGTGAATGCTCGGGTAAAATTTTATTATTCACCTTAGCTTCTGAATTTCTTTCTCGCACAGGTGTCCATTTATCATATTTGGGATTTCCCTCACTTTCACCTTGGTTTAAAAAACCAGGTCACAGTCTGTCCTCTGACAGATGAACTCCTCTAAACATTATAGTTGTTGGTTGGGACTAAAGTTCGAAACTGAATCGTTTTCTGTTCTCGTTCAGTGTCCCGTATTTTGGATTTCACTGGAAACCCCCTGCAAACAGAACATAAGCTGTTTTCTTGCAAATTAGTGGATTAGTTTATCCTGTCACAGGTTTAACATTCCTCCTTTTATAAAGGTCCACTTCCCATGCCTGCAAGGCTGGTTTCTATGACAGTTTAAGTTATAGAGATAGAAATAGGTTCCGGTAGGGGATAATCACGGTTTTCTTTCCTTCGACAGCCAGGAAAATCTATCCTACACCTCAGGGTCATTGTTCTTTGTCTGGCAGTAATATCTGCATGCTTTGCACAGCAGGCTCTTAGCAAAATTACGCACACTTGAGTGTCTGCACTCATATATGTATGATTTACAACAGCATATACTATTTGCTTCGTGAGACACAGTTATGAAAACCACAAATTAGGGCTAAAAAAACTAACTTTAATGTTCCTAAACATCAGTACAGTCTATAGGTTTATGTTAAAGAATAAACAATGTTACATTTTAAACAATGAAATTGTTGCTTTTCATCCCTCTGGTGCACATTTCCGACAAGCAAATCCTCAGTATGGCATCAGCTGTGGTGCCATTTGTTTGAACATTTGTTTAGAAAGAATGAAAAAGTTAGAAGTTTTCTGAGCAAAGACAGATAGATGGATGGATGGATGGATGGATGGATAGATCTGCTCAGCCATAATAGAAATAATAATAGAGGAAGACATAGAAAAGCCTGCAATAAGATTCTTTTTTCTTCAGCAATCAGACTTTTTATTTCCAGAATATGACTATAAGTTCACACAGTCGCCAGATCTTTTGTGGTAAATTTAGTTGTTTCTGACATACACGGCAGTGTCTTACTTAGTAGCAGCCAAGTGGCTCCTTCTCTTCTCTGGCGCCAAGGCTGATAAGGAAAGCAAAAGCAGGATGAAGTCACAAGGATTTTCTTTTCCAAATACCTTATTTGAGAGTTATTGTCAAGTTTATAAATGTTGCTGCTAGTTTAGTAAGTATTCAAATGTTGCCTGACCTTGTGTTTCCAAGTGAGAATCAGTAATACAGTTAAGATGATCGTGGTTCTTTAAAATCACAGATATACACAACATGTTCAGAACATGCAGGAAGTTTTGAGCGTGGGCAGAAAATCTTGCTAAAACACATCTGTTTTATTGAAGTCAGCAGGTGGATGATTAAAAATAAACTGATTTATTATTCCTAAAAATAATATATCAGTCAGAAAATGGTACAGTACTGCCTCTGGGTTTGGGGGGGTGGGGTGTTGTCAAGCAAGAGAATTTTAATATTTTTTGGGATCTTTTTTATGAGCGATGGGAAGGTGAGCGTGAGGTGGATCATCAGACTGGTGCAGAGCTAGCAGTGAGTCAAAACGTTCGATTAAGTCTATCTATGTTCAAACAACCACCTGACTGAAAGGCTAAGGCCATGTGAATACAAGTAGGCAAAATAAGTTGCTGCCGTAGGGTGGTTGGGCTCAGCCTTAGAGACAGCTTGAGGAGCACGTAAACCTGGAGGAGGGGTGTTGAAAGGACACATGGGTGGCTCCCCTTGGAGGTTTTCTAGGCACGCCCAACTGGGACCACACCCTGGAGTAGACCCAAAACTGCTGGAGAGATATTTATGTCATCTGACCTGGAAACGCCTCTTCCCCCGGGAAGAATTAAAAAGGATGTCTTGAATATCCTGCTCAGCCTGCTGCCACTGCAACTCGTTTTTAGGCAGAGGATATTGGATAGATCAATGGACTGATAGTTTATTACTGATCGCACATACATCCGGGGTAAGTTCCCAAACAAAATACAGAAAACTAGCGTGATATCTGACCAAATCTTTTAGTCTTTGATATTATATACCAGTAACTGTTGTTATTTAAAGACATTTTAAGCATTTGACACAGAAATTGGTGCATTAAGAGTAATCTAAACAGAAAAATGAATTATCAACGTTTCATGGGTGAAGACTCCCCTGACCATATTGCTTAACAAAACTTAGAGTTACAACAACACATTTTTATTTCATGGCACATCTTTTTGGTAATTTTATTTGTAAAATAAAGCAATCAAGATGTGATTCAAGTGCAGACTTTCAGCTTTAGTTCAAGGGTTTTCCACAAAACTGTTGTACTGTCATACGTTTAGGAAGTGCTGCTGTTTTTATACATAGTCTTATTGGTCTTACTTCACTGGATAAACAGACAGAATTTTAAATATATGGACTCTTGCTCTGCTAGACCTTTATTGCATCCACCTTTGGTTGATGCTTGTTTGTGGATCTCTCTTCCTCCAGGTTGCTCTTCAGTAACTGAAAAGCATGCTCTGCTGGTTAGAGCCCTGGTGACTGAGTTGGCCATTAAACAATATCTCATTTCATTACCTTGAGTAACTCTTGGCTTGCCTTTGCAATATGGTTTGGATCAATGTTCCCTCTAATTTTTCATGTGTCTGAGCGAGCACACAAACTCCCTGAGAGGTCCCTTGGACTACTGTGAGCCACAGCAGACGTGTGCACCGTGGTCACGCCAGCATCGAATCCATCCAAGTTACATGGTTTATTAAAATAATAAAATTACAGCATTTATGTTAGACTACTTTTAATTAACTGCTTTAGCCCACTTACAATGAAAATTAAAAAGAAAAATCTTGTTAATGACCTGTGTAGTATGTTAACACTATTGGAAGTAAAAATAACTTGAACTCCAATTTTGAAAAAACAACTTTCTTTCTTTTCTTTTTTTCTTATATAAAGCTCTGACTCTTATTATGAGTATGAATCTGTGGTCTGGGAGTGAGTCCTGTAACTCTCTGTCTGCAAAATACAGTATATAATGACCAATGATGGGCAATTAATTATATAGTTACTTCTTCAAAAAAGTAACTGAGTAATGCAAACAACAAAATTTTTTGCAGCTGTTTACCTAAAAATGCAGCCAAGGCAGTTTTAAATAAACATTTCAAACTATTTACAGAACAATCAGCTGTTCTGCTTCAAATTTGATGCCACACAAATTATTTGTGCCACTCCAAAAAATAATTTCTGTCCACTATGAGATAAAGGAGAACAACAGCCTGATACCTGCAGGCCTGACAACAGGAGATGTGTCACTCCTGTAACACCTGTAACATTCAGCAGTCGCCTCATTGTTCTGACACACACAACCTATTGACTACACTACACACTAACTACACAAGATTTGCGCTAAACGTCACAAATCTCTCACATGCCAAAACACCGCGTCACTCCTAAAACTTCCCCCTTTCCTAAACACCTAAATGCCATGTTGCCATATCATCTTTTGATTGGTCGACATGGTACATTTTTCGAAAATAGGAAAGGGTGGCTTTTTTTGGTTTTGGTTTTGCTCACTCATGGCGGAGAGTGCTTTTGAGTGTTTTCCTTATAAAACACAATTTTTACCGTTTCTTCCCACAGTAAATATAAACAACGATAGTATTCAGGAAGGAAACCAAACATTGCAGATATTTTTATCATAACTCTGGTTTTACGTGGCCGATCAACTCAATTTACAAACTGGTATAAAGTCCACACTTTTTCCATCAATTGTTCCGTCTGTCCTGCTCACATCTCCAATGGCTGTACACGTTGTCATTAATGTGGCTTCACTCCACATCAGCCACGCCGCTTTGCTAGCTAAAACACCGGTGTCAGCACATAAGGACGCTGTCATAGCCTGTCAACGACGTTGATTAGCTACCTATATACGAATGTGAATCGCATTATTGGCTGGACTATGGGACAAGGTGGCATCGTTCTAATCCCATACGGGAGCAGCCAGTCACTCACTGACTAACACTGCAAAACAGAATTGTTAAAGTTTTAATTTCAATTCAGGTTAGATTTTTTTTGTGCGCAATGCAGATTTTCTGTGCGCAGAGACCGTGCCAGCAGTGCGTAATTGCACACGTGCACAGATGGAATATTGGTTTGGATTGTTGTCCATTGGCACTCTTCAGTGCTCTCCAAGCAGCTCTAGAACATTTGAGTGAATCTGAGCAGAATATAGCCAACACACTTCATAATCCATCCTGCTGCTTCAATCAAAAGTCCCATTATCAATAAACACTATTGGTCCAGTTCCTCTGGTGGCCATAGCTGCCTCCACCAAACTTGAAAGATAATGTAGTATGCTTCAGGTATTTCCTTCTCCATACTTTTGTTCTTGAGTGTAGCCATTGGTTTTCACCTTGATTTTAGACTTTGACAATGATATGCCCGCTTTGTCAGGAGTGTTCTTGACTTTGCCACATGTTGCAGACGGGTTTTTCTCTGTAGTCTTTAAGGCCTTTTGCATTCATTTGTTTTAAAAATGTAACAGGTTGTCGATATGGCTGCTCCTAAAGTTTTGCTCTTAAAGCATGTGCACTAGTTTTGCTCTCTTTGATAGAATTATTTTGTTTTTTTTAACCTAATGATGGCCTTCTTCACTTTGACCAATATTTGTTTGGACCGTATATTAAGAGTCCCACTAAAAACTTACCAAATTAAATGGTTGGAATCAACTCTAAATATTTTATTAGCTTATTTTGTCATGGAATAACTAGGAAACAGGCCACACCTGGCATTGAGATGCCCACTGTTAAGGCAATTGTTAGGCCAGTGCTAGTCATAAAAACTCTGCTACTAGACTTCCCCACTGACGCAGGACACCCTCTTCTCTGATGGATGACCATGACATACTGTGGTGACTCACAACATGCGTCTCTGTTTTTGTTCTTTTAAGATGAAGGAAAAAAAGAAGCACAAAAGTCCTCCTAACCATTTTTTTTCTTGGAAAACACCAGCTGTCAAGTAGAAGTGCTGCATTTGTGAACATGTGCAGGTTTGTGCATGTGTGTGTGCGTGTGTGTAGCCAGGACACTGTCTTCATCCAGACCACAGTAAATGAAAAAGTAGCTTCTGGTCAGAGATGAGGCAGGACTCGAGGCTGGTTATGGTAAATACAATATGACTCATGTACAGTTGGCCATGTGGACTGAACAGATTTGACGTGTTGTGCCAAATGTTGGTTTTCAGATCTTTGGTGCTTGAGTTCTACCATCAGTTCTACCATCAGTATGGAGCACCAAAAAAAATAATAGATAACATCTCACAGTTAATAATATAGAGCACATACTGTACTTACAGCAAGTGATGAAAATGATTTTCTTGTAACCTCAAGGGAAATAACAGAATACAGTGTTATAAATTAGAGGGTAAGGATTTTTGCTGCAGGCAGATACTGTTTGCACCTGCTCAGCTGACATAGTTTCATAGTCTCATCTCACATATATATCTCACCTCATGTCCTCCTGAGACCCAGCCTATTCATTTATGTCCTTGTAATGGACATTTGTTTTTGGTCTATATTTTTTGCTTATGCTCAATAGAAGACATCCTGGACCTACCAACGATATCTCATGTGCTTGGGTGGGAAATCACATATATATACTGTACAAAGAATATGTATATATATATATATATATATATATATATATATATATATATATATATATATATATATATATATGTACTGCTTCTTTGTACAGTATACATATATAATTGATTCTTAAAAATGTGGAAAATGGTGGGCTGTGATGATAGTTTGATCCCCCAATCATTGTCCTGGATTTTATGGTTTCAAATGATCTTAGGAGGGGTCAGGCTAACTAGACTCCAATCAGCTCCAGCTGCCTGCTACAGGACACCTGTCACCAGTTAAAGCGGCAACTCCAGTATCCATGACTTAATAAAAAAGGTATCAAGGAATGAAATATGATGTGGCCTCTCACAACATCTTTTATAAACATCTTTTTAATGCTTGAAAGTCCGGCATTTTAACATACCAGTCTATGGAGATCGACGCATGTTTGGAGCAAACCTCAAGTGGCCACTACTGTAACTGCAGATTTTGGCATTTCCATGCTGACTTGATGGACTGTCATGTGTGATACATGACATTTTTTTTTTGAGCAACAGCGCAACACTGCTTGGCACACCTCTGAAATCTCTTTATGAAGGTGGTTTACATGCTGTATACTGATTCTTGGGGATGGCTGCTAAAGCTAATAAACTTGAATATTGAAATTCAAAATGAAATTTGGGTAGGTGTGTTTTTCCAATGATTTCATGACTTAATAATGAGAGAAACACATTGTTTAGTCCATATTTCAAAAATTCTGTTGGACAGATATATAAACTTGATAAAACAGTCCATATCAAACAAAAGATGTTGTTATGGAAAGACATTTGAAAAGTCCACAAAGAGGAAAATCTTTTAGGCATTTATCAGCTGAAAAAGAAAAAAACAGACATATAAAAGTCCCCAAAATGTCTATTTTTAATGGGGTTTTCCATCTTTTTGTAGTTGCTTTTTGTTATGTCCTGGTGTATTCACTTATCAGTTATATGCGTCATCCTGTTTTGCATCAGTTTTGTGGTGGTTTTTGCCAGTTTTTGTAGTCATTTTGCCTTCTTATGATCATTGCACATCTCTGTATGGTTCATTTAGTGTCTTTGTAGTCACTATGTAGCTGTTGTAATAATGCTGTGCAGGAGACCCTAGGCCAGTGTCTACTAGTATGGGTCAGGAATTCTTCCTGGAGTACAACTGTTTATGTTACCACATCAGCCGTTTCCAGCCACCAGGACAGCAGTTTACTGCTGCTGAGCTGTTATCTATTTTTGGAATGTGTGTGAAATGAGTGAAAACATTACACAATCGCTTTCTGATTAAACATGCATTACAGTTTTCACGCTGACTTTCATGAAAATCATAAATCTAGGTTACAAGTTGTTACTTTACATGAGCCTCTTTTAAAGAAAAATCACTAAACAACTTATTTAATTAATTATCTGATGATCAGAAGATTTTAGGATGCTGAAAGTCAAATCCTCACCTGATTACAATTTGGCCAACCTCCCATTCAAGATCAATTCCTCATACTAATGGCCAAGGTTGTTAAACCAAAGTTATTTAAATAACACAAAACCAAGTAAAACATTTAGGTATTCTAAAGTATCTTAGCTAACTGAAATAAAAATAATAACTATATTTCTGAAAAAATGAAAATCAAAAAGATCTTTTTGAACTTAGAAAGCTTAACGTCTCTCTGCAGATAGTTTGCTCACATCTATATAGGGAACAAGTGCACAATCAGTATTACCCTCTCTGATTTCTCAAGTGCTTATTTCATGAACCAGCCACTGCTATTGAGAGAGAAGCTGCAGGAAACGTCAGTCAACATGTGCAGTCTCTCATGGATTACTGACTACCTAACAGGCAGACTGCAGTATATGAGATTAGACAGTGCTCTGATTTGGCAAACAAGGAACTGTCCTGTCTCCATTCCCGTTCAGCTGGTTCACCTCTGACTTACAAGTACATATAAGTACTGGTCACTGAATGTACAAAAATTAAAAACCAAAATAAGATGTTGCCTTATTGACACAAAATTTGGAATTTTTCGGACTTGAACTTGTAATGTAAAGTACAGACCTGCCAAAAGCGTTTCGTCATCAAAGGATACAATGTGAAAAAACTTGAGTCAATATCAAGCGATAATAAGCTGATGCTGAAATTTCTAAACAATAAAAGGAAGAAATGGGTTTGATCCAGAAGTTGAAGCTGTATCTGTATTTTCGTACATACTTCATGATGTCAGTGAGGTAGTTTGAACTCTTGTTGGCAGAGCTGGGGCCACATCTTAGGAAGCAGAGTGGTAAAAAAAAAAAAGTCTGTAAAATAGTAGTATTATTTTACTATTTCCATATCATTGTACGTTCAGCAACAGTAAGCATTTTGAGCGACAGGCGTAGTTGTTTCCAACTTCTGTAGTTTGACTGGTCAGATCTGTTGTTCACAATCGAAAAATTAGTTTTGAAAAAAGGAATGCCGCAAATGTAAATGGCTGTTTTAACAATAGGTGAGTCTGAAAAATATTTTCAATTCACAAAAGACAGATTTTAGGTGTCCAGTGTGTAAAGGTTTTAAAACTCATTAGTGAAGCTGGTTCTGTGATTGGCTGCAAACTGGACACTGTGATGTAGAAATCACTGAACCAATCACATGGATAATTCTGACCACAATCTGCATCACTTACTGGACAGGCAGCATAGTTTAATCTCTATCACACTGATTCAACTCAGCTACAGTAAATCTTTTATATCACGTCCAATTACTGTACAGGGAATGTGTGTAATAGAAAATCTTTTCTTTTAATAATTCAATTCGGTTTTGCTTTGTTAATTTAAAAATATCCTATAGGATATTTTTAAATTAACAATAATAATAATAACAGTAATAACTAGTATACTAGTTATTACTGTTATTATGATTACTATATTAGTAATCAAAAAGTAATATAGCAATTATATTACTATATTAACTGCTGTAAGAAGTATTTCTTAGTTTGAATTGAACCTAAACAATATCTAAATTACTAAATAATACAAAATAAAATAAAGACTAATTAAAGACAAATTCAAAAATGCAGAACTGTATTAACTCCTCCAGAATGTTTTTTATATTGCTGCTAATTTTAGATCGCCTCATGTATGTTCATTCCACAGACACTGTGATGCATGACAGATCTTATCTATCGTGTCAAACAGCAATCCTTACATTTCAATTTGAATTACAATTTTGGTAAGCGGATGGAACATCTATCTGAAAGCAAAGATTTTAATTATGTAGCCAAGAAGCACATGTACTATGTGCTGCCACTACCACAGTGGAAAGTACAGAGCCACGTCTCACAGTGAAAAAAGGGAAAGCAAATTTTTTTCCATGTTTATTTAACTTACAATTGAAAAATTGTAATTTCTTTTTTTTAAACAAACTCTAAACGTTTTGAATGCCTTTTGATTTTGTGTATGTGGACACAAATCAGTACTTATGAGAGTGAAAGTTGTGCTCATTTTTACAAAATAGTGTAGGGAAATTTGTGCTGAGGAACAGCAGCACACGTAATTAGACTAAAGGTCATGTCTATTTCACGAACTGCCGTGAGACTGAGTTGAATCACCACACTTTGAGTTATTTCCAATAAATGTGTTCCTTTGTACCAACCAGGTCACAATGGTACCAACAGGCAGCTGTGCTGGAGGCAGTCCAGAGGTGGACTGAGAGGAGGCTCTTTAAGGGAAGTCTGAGTTCATTTAAATGAGATAAGGATTTTCATTTGATCACATCTTCTATTTTAGCAGTGTTGTGCCATGTTTAGTGAACATTTATTGCACCTTGTTTCTTTTTACTACGATACAATGGGTGGAAACCATGCTAATCCTACCACTGCTTGTAGGATTAAGTGTGGGATTTGTTAAGGCCTGACTGAAGACCCTCTGACATATCATGTTTCAAGTTAGGAATGAGAGGAAACAAAAATGACAAAATAGGAATTACAAAAATAGGAATATCTAGAATCCCTTTCTGTTTTTATTTGTTTGTGATGGGACTGTGTTTTAAACCTGTCTACAGAAAGGGAAGAAAAGTATTTATCACCCTGCAAATCGCATATGTAGCGTGTCATTTTTTTTTTTACCTGCTATGTCTGTTAACTCCTTTCACTAATTGTCTTAAGATGGACAGAACCCAGGCAGGTATTGCCACATGAAGTTCATCCACGGACTTAACTGAACCCACCCACTGTGCCGTGATTAAAGGCGGTCATTTCTGTGATGGGTCACATCAATATCTGCCTGCTTTTCCTTGCTTGCCTCTACCCCTCCTGCTCTCTTTATCCTTCACCATGTATGGCTTAAATTACAAAGATTTCAGCCAGTAGTGACTCATGTCAAGAAAATGCACTTCTGTCTCTCATTTTTTTCTTTTGTTTGTTTTGGGTTTTTTGTTTTTTTGTTTTTTCAAATGTATTAATGCCTTTCAATCACACTCACTCTCCATTTGTCTCAGTGTACTCTTTTTCATTTCAGGACATTTCCACTTCTTTCTTAAAACACCCTTTTGTCATGGATTTGGAGTGCCACATCATATGCTACAGCAAGTACTACAGTGCATCTTGACAGAGTGTGGCAGCACACATCCTCTTCCCATTTGCTAGACCCTCACCCCCCAAAGACCACTGCAAGCCTCAGATCCAAGCCCAGAAAGAGAGAGTTGGGAAACACTTGGGGTTGTAGAGAGGCAAGGATCGGAAGAAAATGGAGCTGAGGGAGATGGATGGACATGAGTTGCGTGGATGAGGAGGGAGAGAAAAACGGGAGCACAATTAGTCATCGATTTCAAAGACAGCGTATAATAAAACATTTCCCCCTTAGGTAAACCGCCCACGCTTTGCTCAGTGAATAAGGCGAAAAGAATGCACGAAAGCCCACTCACCGCCGAGCGGCTCGCCCCCCCTCACTTATGCTGGCGCTCTCTCGCTCTCTCTCTCTCCGCCGACACATCTTATAATGGGTTTCACCTCCACCACTCAAACGCGGGCTTTGGCAAATAATAAAATAAAATAAATAAATAATTTGAAAGTAAAACTGAAACATTGTTTAAAAGAGATCCACGCTCGAGAAGTGACTGTCAGTTTTTAAGTTTTTTGGGTTTTTTTTTTGCAGCCGTGGGATTTGTCAACAGATAGCAGCACAATGACGAGGGCGTGCCAACCTGGTGAAAAGGACTGTCGGTTTTGAATCCAATGAAAAGCATCATATTTAATGGAGGATGCACTAACGGTTGGGTGACTGGGGGGGGATACACACTCCAAAGAAAGCCCCCTGAATACAGCGAACATGTGCCAATAAAGGCTAATAAAGGCCACTGATGTCACACCGCCTTTGATGAATTATGGTGAAAATAAAAGTTGAGCAGGGGCGACGTACATTAGCAAGGGCAAACCTCTGTTAAATTAATGAAAGGAGCGAGCCTACTCAGGTGGTGAAAGGAGCAGCAGAATGGTGTGCAGAAACAAATGTAAGCGAGCAGCGCGGTGATTTAACTGACAGCGCTGATGATTGAGACCTGTTTTGTCCGGCTGTTAAAGCGAAATTCACTGTGCTCGAAGAGAAACACAAAAGACAAACGCATGCACAGTTTGCGTGTGCTTTTTCCTTTTTTTATACTCACCTGAATGTATCCTTGCTGTTACCCGAGCAACAGGCAAAATTTCAAGGGCTCTTGTACTGCACTGGTAGCCCAGACCACTCTCTCTCCCCGTCTCTCTCTCTCTCTCTAAAACACAGGCTCTTTAATACACAATCAAAGTCACTGATAAAGTCATTGTAGTCCTTGCACAAGCTGACAATCAGCAAATAGTCACTGTTGTTTGGGGGTGGTTGTGGTGGAGAGACAGAACAAAAGAGCAAGAAGTTGAAAAGCAGAATTTCCCAAAACCAGATGGGCGTTTCACAGTGTGTCAAAAACATCAAATCTCTGACAGAGGTTAAATGAATGAGAGCTTTTGTACAATGTGTTATTTAATGTGTGTGTGTGTGTGTGTGGGCACAAAAAAAGAAGAAAAAAAACACCCTAAAAAAATTCTAAGAAGTACAATGAAAGATACAGAGCGGTGATCTCTGTGGTGTCAGGGTTGACCTGGTGTCCTAACATTTACCCTGACGTTCACGACTGCGGCAGTCAACTGCAACATATGTGAGTCACATCTTTCAGCATTTTTCAACGTTGTTCATGCTCACACAAACACACACACACACACATGTGCACACTGCGATCAAGATAAAGGAAACCACGATGAGTCAGGGACAAGCTACAAATCAGCTTTCAACCCTTTAACTAAAGGGAAAACACGGTGACATCAGACGTGACCTTAAACATGCTGATGAGCGAGCTCTGCATGCAAGCACAAGCACACGCGCGTGCGCACACACACACACACACACACACACACACACACACACACACACACACACACATGCATGACAGTATTATTATTATTGTACATGCAAATACGCAGCCAGGCATCTGTGAAAACCCCAGTTTAATTTACTGCATCTTAGCCTTCACCTTTTCAAATAAGTGCAATAGCGGTCAAAGATCTACTGGAAATGTTTCACCATGTGAAACTGCCCACTCTTTGTTTGACTACAATATTACTCGAAAATATTCCCCTTTTCCTCCAGAGTGAAATACTTAATTGGAGAGTTTTCAGTGTACTCAAACTATGAACTCACTTTCCATTTCTCTCTAAACTCTCAGACTGTTTTCAAGTAAGCTAATCAGCATCTCCTGCATTAGTCACCTCTTTACCCTCTCCATCCCTCTTTCTTCATCCCCACTGTCTGCCTTCTGTTAGTGCTGGCAGTGTTTGGCTGTGTAAGTGTCCTTTTGACTGTCATCTTGTCTGGGGCCGCAATACATTTCTCCCTCCTCCACATTTTCTTCCTTAATGTGTATGAGTCAGGGTCTTAAGCACAGGTTGTACAGTGGTAAGTGTTGAGGAGGGCTTTGTGTGTGATGCGTACGTGTGCATATTTGTGTGTCTTTATTTGCATGTAGCCGTGTGTGTATGTGCATGCCTGCTAATGCCAGTAGGCACCATTATCTTTCCCGGTTCTTCATTAGAATTAAATGTCAGAGCAATTACCTGCATTTGTGACTCACCCCTCAGCCAGGTGCTCTTTCTCTGCTCCCACATGCAACCTGCAAACCTGGAATTCAAGGATGCAGATATATGCAAGACACACACAACACAACGCTCCATACACACTTAAACTTCCAATACACGGTGAGAAAAATGTGGGACCCTATGGCCAAACTGCTCGCCCACAGATATACCTAACATACCACAAATGAATATCATCACTTGGCATTCTGAACGACAACAAGCACACCAAAGCTTTGCTGCGTCAAGCCCAGACTCATTCCCGTTGCTCTGGCTTCCTTTTTTTGTGATACTTTCTGCTTGATCTGTCCTGTAAAATTTTCCCAGGTTTTTTTTTTTTCCAATTAGTCCACCTCTGAAATATTTCATTGGCTACTTTGTGTCACTAATTGTTGGAGGGGATGGAAAGGATGCCACGACTCCAGGGATGCTGATGTTTTAGAAGCCTTAACTTGTGTTTAGTCTTTAAAGCCATTAAGTCTACATTTCTTAACTGATTGTCCTCAATAACACTAAGAGAGCTACAGAGAGGGAAAATAACGTAAAATGAAAACAACATTAACATTAAAATGCACCTTTACTTACCAGCATTATTCGAGGTGTTTGCAAGTATACATTTTTAAACACTTTTTCACTATCAGTTAACTCAGCTTCACAGGACATTGAAATGAAACAAATCTAATCTGACAAAACCTTGTTCCCATTCCAACTAGGGGCCTAAATATTAAATCATAAAGGCCCTATATTGCAAAGTACCATTAAAGCCAGGATAGCAATTCCACTTCCATATACTTTGGTTTAAAATATGTTGCAATTCAGCCAGAGGCACAGGAGGGGTGCTTACAATCCAATCCGCAATGAGTAGTAGTGAATGGAGCTAAACAGCTAAAATAAACATTTATACATGCTTCTGGGAAGAAAAAACCCATATAATTTATTTTGCAGATAATGTAACCGAACTGAAGGAAAATGGCTCAAGTCTTTTAGTTTTTCTTACTGGGAGGCCACTTCTGGAGTACTGCCCTTCTGTTATTCCATGCCGATTGGTTTATTACGGATTTACGACAAGAGGATGGATTGTCTGTTGATGGCACAGCTTTACAAATGATAACTGAAGTTAGAAGCACAACCCACAACAGAGACAACTGTGTGTATAAGAAGCAGCTGGTTATGATGGCTGAAGGTGACTGTTATCAAGAGGCTGCTGCAGCAGATGCTGAAAAGTGGTTTCTGATGCTGGTATGTCTGTGATATTTACAGAGAGGCACTTTACTCCAATTGACTAAATCTCGTTTCAACACACTTCCAGGTGTAAAACATGACGGAAATTGTCAGAAGAGAAATGGTCACCCCACAAAATTCAAATTCTTAAATTTTGTAAATAATTATTATTATTTAAATATTTCAATAAGATTGGGCATACTTTGTTATATGGTTGTTGAGTTTAACTTCAATCTGGAATAAATAAATAGCATTAATAAGTCGAATGGTGTAAAGCTTGATAAAATAGACTACATTATCACTGAATAGGAATCAGAAGGTAAACGCTAATCAGAAAGGTAAAATAAGTACAAATATGAACGTTATGTAATAATATATTACAGAGATGCATTGACTGCAATTTTCCAGACTGATTTCTGATTGTGACGCACCGATACTTTTTTTTTTGCTTTGAAGAAACAAAACTAATTTAAGTGTCTCATAAAACCGCTCCAATCTCTGGTTGATTGAGTGGTGCCCTGTAAGCCTGCCACTGCACCGCCCCTCGTCTGCAGCAGAACCCATCACATACCTCCCCCTCCCAACTGAGGCAGAGGAGCCGTCCGGCCAAGCCGACTCCCCCCCACGTGAGCAGCCAAAGTCAGCCATAACCATGTGCATCCCCTATTGGACCACCATGAACTTAAATGGCTGTAAGACCAGATATCACCAGGTTGGCATCTTTCATGCGGTGCAGCATTGCAGCAGGCCGTGGTCTAAGTAGAGGATGAATGAGTGTCGCAGGAGGTAATAGAAGAAAAGGCAACCACCCACTGGATTGCCAGACACTCCCATGCTGTACCTGGGCTCCCTCTCTGACAGGTTCTGCCCCCAGCCCTCTGTTTGAGGCATCCAACTGCAGAGCAAAAGGGAGGGAGAAGTTAGGCATGTGGAACAGGGGATCCCCACAGAAAGAACTGCCTCACTTCTTTCTTGGTCTTGGGACATGGGCCAATGTTTTGTCCATCTGAGGGCACCCATGCCCCAGTACTCCAAATACTGTACCTCCTTCCATCCAAATGCACACTTCTTCGGATTGTCTGTGAGCCCTGTATGTCTCAGGGACTCCAGGACCGGGCCACCCACTGCACATGCTTTGTCCAGGTGTCACTATGGATGATGACTTCACCCAATTAGGCAGCCACATATACAGGGTCACCAGATAAGCAGTTTCAGGCTCTCGCCATGCTTTGAGGAGGTTGAGGTGATATATCTTTTGGCTCCTCCGCTGTCAAAATTGTGGAAACACTCCAGAATAAGCATAAAAACATTGAAGACATTGAAAAACCTTTTCATCTACAATACTTATACTTAGAGACTTAGAGCTTTTTATTGTCATTGTGCAGTTTCTTGCACAGCGAAATTGGGTAGCTGAACCACAAAGGTGCTAAAGTAAGAAGAAGAGAAACCAATATACAACGAAGGCGGAAAAAATTTATAAATAATTAAATAAATAGAATAAAATTTAAAAAACAGTGTATATGTATACATATGTGAGTGGAACTATATACATGGTGTATGTGTAGGAAACTTGAAGCAGACTGGGAACATGCACAGAACATGGAAAGACTGAGATATTGCACATAGATGATCAACAGCAGTGTCAGGGTGGATGTGTTGGGGAAGTCTTTACACACTCTTAGTTTGCATTAAGAGTTCTGACAGTCCACGGGAAGAAGCTGTTCTTTTGTCTGTTGGTTTTGCACCTGATGGATCTGAGCCTTTTTCCAGAGGGCAATACATAATATCATCAAAAGATTCCAGAAACAGTGCAGCAGTCCATTCACTAAAGCTCATTTAAAATGGACTGAGACAAAGTGGAAAACTATTCTGTGAAAGACAAATCTAAATTTGAAATTCTTTTAAGTTGATTTATATATCACTAGTTGAGATAACTCATCCCTTTAGTGCTCTGTATGCAAGCATGAAAATTTTAAAACAAATTCAACCGGGAGCCAATTTAGAGAGAATAAAATAGGGGTAGTGCATGCTTTTTGGAAAACATGGACACGTCACACTTCAGACTACAGAGAAGAGGGAACATCTGGCTCGTTATTAGCTCTCATTTCAAAAGCCTACATCTCTGGTGGTATGGAGGTGTATTAGTGCTTATGGAACTGGCAGCTTGAACATGTACAGTTTTTAGACTAACATATCGTTAGCTTCATAGCATAAGTGCCTAAGTCATTGACTTAGTCAAATGACTTAGGCAATTATGCTATGAAGCTAACGATATGCTTCCAACCAGAAGACAGCTTTTTCAAGGAAAGCCTTGCACATTTCAACAAGTCAGTGTAAAAGTGAATGCTGCATCTATTACAACAACATGGTTTCATAGTGAAAACCAAACTGTCAAACCAAGTTTCAAAATGGTCAACAAGAATTTCTAAATTCTGTTTAGCTTTGGGAGGAAAGAATTCCCAAACTTCCTGTTTCATAGGTGGTGCTGATATAATAACAAGGATAAAAAATGTAGACCTGTTTAACGATATCCCCAAAATGTAACATTTATGGGCTAAACTAAATTACATTTATTATGACATATATATTATTTTATTAGGTGTACAGACTCTCTGTACACTCGTTCTGACTTTAGACCAGCATGTGTGGCACAACAATGTCCACCTTTTATATACAGTCTATGGTCTTGATGTCACATTTGAAAAACTTTGCTTTGGAGGCAATCACAATGTTACAGTGTGAGGTTGCAACACATGAGAAGTGAGCAACTGTGTGAATAAGAAAAGAGAGCTCGACAGGTGACATGACAGCGGACCATTCACTGCATTTCTATCTGTTTCCCCATATTTCCTGTCTGTCTCTACTTCTCCTGTCTAATAAAGGCAAAATGCCAAAAGAAGCCTGAGAGAAAAACTCCTACTTTCACACTTCCACTGATCAGCTTACCTTGTCGTGTCGCATCTTCAAGTGGGCATGCTTCGCAGAGTTTCACTTACATAATCTGTCAGAGACAAAGTGGTTCTAGGGTGCTACTAGACAATTTTGCCAATATTTTGCCTGGAATATACTAACGCCCTTATCATGGTCGGTGTTGTTCTAGCCCATGGATGACCAGAAGGCAAAGGGACCTGTCAAGTCTGTAAAATTATTATATAGATGTACATTCGGCAAAAGGCTCTGTGGGGCCAGCTGAATAACCTGCTGGGAACACGGGTTATTTAGACACACAATTTGAACATGCTTTTCCTTACCTCACTTTGTCCAAGCTACTGTTGGAATACCTGAAACGGCTGCAGTCAGCAGAGGTGGGACCAAGTCATTGTTTTGCAAGTCTCAAGTAAGTCTCAAGTCTTTATCCTCAAGTCTCAAGTCAAGTCTCAAGTAATGTCAGGCAAGTCAGAGTCGAGTCTCAAGTCACTGGTGTAAAAGTCCGAGTCAAGTCACAAGTCTGAAACTTTGAATTTCAAGTCCTTTCGAGTCTTTAAAAAAAAACACGAAAAAAATAATGTTGCAGTTATGCTAAATGTAAATATTAGACCATGTAATTTTAAAATCTGTGTTTTTCTCAACACATGACAAAATAGTGAACTTAGAAAATATACACAAATTGTGAAATTGCACCTCTTTAAAATGCAGCTCAATTAAACCTAGCTCCAAGAATAATTTTCACCGACAGTTCTGAGATAAGCTGCATGTTATTCTTGGATGCGGTTGTAGGACTGGCTTTAAAATCGCATGACAAAAATATCATACACGTTAAAAAAAACTGCATCACCAACGTAGCCTGGACAACATTTGCTAGTTAGATGAAGTCAGCTATCTCATCTTAGCATATTTATATGCATATTTATAATTATACGGTTCTTGGAGTGAGTGCATACACTCATGAAGTTTAGTAACTTCAGGTCACTGCAACAAGCCCAGGTACAGTTTACCGACGGATGGGTACAGGACCTTGAAATGCACCGTGTAGAACGAAAGACCATCGTACGTATCATAAGTTTACCAGTCTCACAAATTGTCTTCATAAATACACATTCGTTAACCGTTTATTAATAGGACCTTTGAGCTCAACGGTAATTAATTAGTAGTGGAAATAATTTCTGGTACCCATCACAGAAATGTAGCAGTGACAACAATACTGTATGCTGTAATCGTACTGGGCAATTAGTGATACAAAAAACCTGTTTTATCCTGTGAATAAAAGTATATGTTTTTGTCAATGTACCATAATAACAGAGGCGAAACGCAATATTGTGTCAGGACAATTCACTATTTATGCACAATAAACAAAGGAGCATAGCGCGACAATTTCTGTTCAGCGCCAGACTTGCTTGTAACCTGTATCACCAATTATGTTATGAAAATGACGCATTAACTACAACAGCAGACTGACCTTTGTGGGAATGCTTGGAGCAGACTAACCTGTGAGCTGGAGTGTTCTGGGACGTTATATTTGGTCTTTGAATGGCTGCAATCCAGGCCATCCGTCGCCTCTTTGTTACTTCGGAAACATGGCTCGAACAATTTCTCTTCAACGACGTAATCCGATAACAACCGATCTCTTTACCCGTCGGCTTCCCGTGGCTGTCATGCGACCGGCTATTGCAGTTAATAATACAACAGCTTCTTGACATTTTTGTGTTTCTTTTTATCGCTGTATAACTGATTTTAATTGAAAGCCTGCGTGCGCTAGTACCGCTTGCCACGAGTTCCCAGAATCCTTTGCGGTTCTACCCGTGAATGACGTCACATTTTCAATCTCTATATAATATGCATGTTAAATTTTATATTTGGGGTAAAATATCAAGTCTTTTCAAGTAAACCGGTTCAAGTCCAATTCAAGTCCCAAGTCATTGGTGTAAAAGTCCAAGTCAAGTCACAAGTCTTAGAACATTTTTTCAAGTCAAGTCTAAAGTCATAAAATTAATGACTCGAGTCTGACTCAAGTCCAAGTCATGTGACTCGAGTCCACACCTCTGGCAGTCAGTATCACAGATAAGCTTCTTTTCATCTCATCTTGTTATCATTTGACTCTGTGTGCATCTCTCTGACGAATCCTAGGAGAGCACTTCAATCATTGAGTCAAATGCTCTTGGTGCAACCTAGGTCCCGGCTGAAAACCAGAGGTGATCGTGCTTTTGCCATTGCTGCACCTAATCTCTGGAACAGTCTTCCAGCTGATATTCGCGCGTCGGAATCCATTCAATCTTTTAAAACACGATTGAAAATGTATTTATTTGATCTTGCATATTAGATTAGTTAGTGATTCAGATCAGATGTGCACTTTGTACTTTTATTGCATTTGTATGTAATTTTAACCTATTGTGTTACTGGGTTTTTCCAGTTGATATTTCTGTGTTGATTTTATCTAACTTTTACACTAGGAGTGAAATATTTCTTTTAACATAGTACTCACAGGTTAATTATTGTTTTGCTTTGTCTGGAAATGTATTTGTACTTTACTATCGTACCCATATGTAATTAATTTTATTTCATATTTTATTATTGAGAAGCACTTTGGTGTAGCTCTGGTCTTGCTATATAAATAAAGTATTGATTGATTGAATCACCCTGTGTGGTCATTACTCAGCTCGCCCTGCTCGGAGACAAAGGCAGGTGACAGTGTGATGCTCCGAATAAGCATCTCTCTTTGCTTGTGTGGCGCACCCAATATATGATGCCCTCCCCCCATCTCCCCATCTTCTGACCCATGGAGAAAATTATTATGGGGATGTGTGGGGGAGGAGAGCTAGGTGACAGAGCTAGGTGAAATTAACTCAGTGGACCTCTGACTAAGCACCGCAGAAAGAACTGTCACTGCAAAAATCCTGGTAATTGATGACTTACAGCTCTCCCACTGTTAATATATCTCTCCCCGGCCTACCAATGCAGTGCTGCTGCTCTGCCCAGCCACCTACGCAGTCAGAAGGCCTCTCTGTATTGAAGGCCTTGAGCTCACTGCTCGCTGCACTGTTCTCTGGCTTTAAAAGAGCATGTTTCCACAGTATCTCCGAGGCGTCAGTTTTCTTTTCCCTGAACATCCTTTGTCAAGGGCTGCATATTTCTCTGACCTCCTCAGCGTTCTTCTCCATCCTCAGCGTCATCAGCGATACATAGAACAGGCCTTATAGGCAAAAGCAGGACTAGATACACACACACACACACACATACACACATGTGCCTATATGTGATTGTCTTGGTGTTAGGTAGCGTGAGTGTTTTACAGTGCGGTGCAGATCACATGTATTCGGCACGGATCCTTAGGAGTTTTGGCAGCACAAATGAGGCAGAAATACGCTTCCATTATTGCACGACACATCATTGACTTCTCATCTCTCTTCATGAGGCAATGCATGTGTCTCTCCTTGTCTCTCTGATCTTGCTGGCATTCATAAACCGCTCTCAGTAGCATTCGCTGTCGCACACGCAGGCACACATTTGTATGATTAATTATGTGTTCATGTAATGTATTTCTCCCCGCAACCACTGCAAAAACAGAGACATCAAGGTGCTGCAGTGTAAACATGCAGACGGCTAAATGTACACCCTTTTTTATGAGCATGACATGGGACTTCACCTAGGTGCACCTTATAGCAACTTAATTCTTTTAAATGTAAATAATTTTATGATGCTGCTTTTTCAGCTGAATGCGTGAATCCAGCTGAGAGGATGCAAGGCTGACTCTGGAAGATTTGACCGGATCTTACTTCTAAATCCACAAACCTTAATGCAAGAAAATCTACATTTGTGTTACAGAATGTATTTCTTTTATGTGAATTTGGTTTCACAGATGCCAGTCTTCTATCAGATGCTTCATGCTGTTCCTGCTCTAAATTTCCTGCCAGTTATCAAGGGATTTGTCAACGCACACAGACGAACATGATGATGATAGACCTGCCTTTTACGCACTATTAAAGGAAGACACGCTGTTGCTGGCAGATTACAATGTAAAAAAAAAAAGGAAAAAAGAATAGTAATGTGGGTACCCATCACATACTGCAGCTGTCCTTGTGTCCTTTTTTTCATAGAAATGGATAATGGCAGGCCACCACATTTATTCAAAATAAAGGGAATGTGAATTTGGTATTGATGATAAGCATTGGGTAGTAATATTAAGTTTAAACTATATTTATCCTGAGAAGCATTGCAGGCTTTTGGATGATTTATAAAAATGTGCAGGTAATCTGTGAATCACAAAAAAGACAGGCATTTGAGAACATGGGGCCATCCAACAAACAGTTGTAATTTTTACTTGAGAAGTCTCTGTTGCTCATCTAAACAGGATTGCCAATTAAACTTGTTAATTCGCAGTGCATGTCATAATGTCAGATCCTATTCAGGCTAATATTTCAGGAGTAGGAGCCAATTTTTAGCCTCTGAATTTTATGCTCAAGACCAGACTACTGTTCACTATCTTTTTATTATTGACAAGTTTATGAATCGGGTGGAAGAGTGGTGCGGCAGTTAGCACCATTACCTCACAGCAAGATGGTCCTGGGTTTTAATCCACCAGGCAGCTGGAACTTTTTTTTGTGTGGAGTTTGCAATTTCTCTTTAGTATGCATGGGGTTAGCTTAAGTGTGATTCTGAATTGACCGTAGGTATGAATGCGAGTATGAATGGCTGCTTGTCTTTCTGTGCTAGCTCTGCAACAGACTGGCAACCTGTCCAGAATGTACCATGCACACTGCAGCTGGGACAGGCTCCAAGTCCACCAAGACCCTGAATTGGATAAGATGCAGGGAAAAGATGGATGTGTGGATGGAAGTCTGACACTGTAGTTCTCAGCCAGAAAAGGGCTGGAGTGCCCACTCCACGGGGAGGAGTCAATGCCCCGAGCGGAGGAGTTTCAGTATCGGGGGTCTTATTCAGTGAGGGAATTAAGGAGTGGGAGATTGACAGATGGATTGATTTGGCACTGGCAGTGATGCAGATGCTACGATGAAGAGAGAGCCAAGTGTGAAAGTGAAGCTGTTGATTTAGCAGTCGATCTTCGTTCTTATATCCATTAGTTATGGTAGTGACCGAAGCATGAAAACATTGGAAATGAGCTTCCTTTGAAGCGTGGCGATCGTGGCTCAAGAGTTGGGAGTTCACCTTGTAATCGGAAGGTTGCCAGTTCGAGCCCCAGCTTGGACAGTCTCGTTCATTGTGTCCTTAGGCGAAGACACTTTACCCGTTGTCTACTGGTGGTGGTCAGAGGGCCCAGTGGCACCAGTGTCCAGCAGCCTCGCCTCTGTCAGTGCGCCCCAGGGCAGCTGTGGCTACAACGTAGCTTGCCATCACCAGTGTGTGAATGCAGGACTCTGCAGTCTATTTACACCTACAGGCCAGTGGACACTCTTTCAATGACAATCGCGCACACATCCTGGACAAGGAGGAATACTGTTTTGATTTACATGAAAAAGTATAGACCATCTCTAAATCAATCAATGATCAGTGATCTTTGATCAGTGGCTGTTGATCAATGGTGATGACAATTTGCATATTAATAATCAAGAAACTGACCTCCCAGCCCATTGTTCATTCAGTGGGCTGGTTTCAGTCATTGTGCAATGTACTGTTTATAAGGTTGGGGAAACCTGCAGTCAGCTGAGACAGAAGAAGACACTTAGATGAGTGACGTAATGTTTCTCCCACTGAAAACGCTTCGTCCAGATGAACAGAATCAACTCTTTGGGATAGAACATGTAGCCTACCTTTGGAGGAGATAAGTAATGTAATCACTGTCAAATTAAACTTGGCTATTTGATGTCTGACCAGAACAACTTCACCAGGTTGCAGCTTAGGGTAAATCATAGAGTTAGTGTCTTGTTCAGACTTACCTGTTTATGTGGAATTTCACCTATTTGGCATGCCCAAATGGAATTTTGTAGAGAAAAACCCATAAGGCCAAAATGCATAAAGGTTTTAAAGTATGTGACTAAATGCATTCCAACCCTAGCTTTTTTAAATTTAAAATTTTACAACAAGCTTGTATGTCCATTGCAAGCTTGTGGTAAAATATAGTTTTTAAAATGTGATGATTCTTTCTGGTACATCCTGTATATTTTCTAATATTCTTTTTGGTCATAATATACTCCTTTAATATACATAATAAAGGAGGATTACTCAGGGTAAGCTAACTGGCTATTGACCAGTCAAGTGTAACTCAGAAT
Source organism: Maylandia zebra (assembly GCF_041146795.1). NCBI lineage: Eukaryota > Metazoa > Chordata > Actinopteri > Cichliformes > Cichlidae > Maylandia > Maylandia zebra. The sequence continues at coordinate 10,244,714 of NC_135182.1, read as the reverse complement.
GTGACATTCATTGGCTTGTCAGTCACTGAACACACAGCTTTAGACAAAAACACTATTCTGTGGCATCGGTGGGTGATGGCACAATAGGTACTGCTGATAGTTAAGTATAGTTCAAACTGGACCTTAAGCAGTACTTATTTTGCACTATCAAAGACCCAACAGACTGATGTACTGATTTGAAGAATGTAAAAACATAGTAACTGATAACAAACCACTAATGAACTAAAATGTCCAAACAAAGTGATTTTAAATCATATCTCATTCATACGTCACTTCTTCATGCTTTATTGTCTCATTTTCTTTTGGTTCTCAAAATAAAAGATTTGCATTTCTGTGCTTCTGTTCTATTTTTGCAATGAAACCTTTGGAGGCACATTTTAGAGGCTCATCTAGCACGTTCATCAAGCATTCAAGAATCTCAGCAAGGAGCCCATTTAGAAGAGGGACAAAAAAAATGTGTTCTAAAAGCGAGAAAACTCCAGTTAAGGACATGAAAGGCATGCATGGCAGCATTTGTGCTGTTAAATGTTGAGTGTAAGTCATCTATTCCATGAGAGATCATCAGTTAATGCAGGGGAACGCAGATTTCCTAACATTTAGTGATAAGACAAATGTAGCACCTGTGAAATGGAATGGAGTCAAGTGGCGAGTTTAGAACACTAGACCTCAGTTTCTATTTGAATTGTAAAACATATTTTTGACTTTTTTTTTCTTTTCTTTTTTTACAAAGTATGAGACTAAATGCCAAAATCAACTTGTGTGTTCATAATAAACTGAAATTTCAAATAAGACAAAGCTCTGTACATCTTGTCTCTCTCTTTGTCTTTCCCATAAACACTCGGCTACACTTTGTTTTGTCTGAATCCCCCTTGTCACTTGTCTAGCTGATAGTCAAAATATGGTACAATTTGGCCCTGAATGTCTCAATCCCCCACCCACATCTCTTTCCTATTCAGCCAGAATATGAGCCACCCCAGTGACAGCACTGCTGATATTCAAAGAAAAAAAATGATCCAAAACACATTTAACCTTTGCACCAGCTTAGGGAAGCAGTGACTGTGAAATTCTGGGCTGATATCAATGTAAAAAATAACTATTTGTGTGAGACTCATATTGTTGTTGTTTTTTTGTTCACTTTACTGTAATTTATTTCTGTCTTTAGTGTCAGGAAAAATTTTTAAAAAGGAAACTCTTTACTTAAAAAGTAACTTTTTAGAGTTATCTGTAATCATAGAATATATTGGAGGGGGCTTTACAATCCTGTTACACTAACTCAGAGGTGTTTAATGCCTATCTTTAACCAGCTTAAACAGTTGATAATTAATACAATCATATAAATGATCTCTGGCATAAAGAGACATGTTTTAATTTGCATTAAGCATCACAAATCAGTAGATTCAAGGCTGGGACTATTTTCAAAAAGTGCCACAAGTTTGGATCCTGTAACTCTCACATCAGTTGTTGGTGGGACATTTGCTACTGTAACAAAATAGCAAGTATAATGGTTCAATATAGACATATTGTGTGAAAACGTAACCTTGATGTCAAGATATAACCAGAAAAAGTTGCATTTTCTGCAAAAATGCCGGGTGAATGCTGTGTAGCGGAAATCATGTGCCGAAAACAGCTTAAGCTGAACTGACTGCTGAGGACGACTTTATTTGAAAGGGTACACTGAAGCATGTCAAGAAAGCAGAGGGAGCTTGAGTGGGGAAGACATACAGCAACAGCCCAGCCACAGGTAAGATTCAAACATGCACCGCCCGCTCTCAGGGCGTCTGCTCATCTCAGCGAGCCAAACCAGCACTCATCCCAGAAAGAGATATGACGAGAGAAAAAAAGGGCTTCATTTCCAGAGTCTGGAATCTGAGAGAAGGATAGATTTTGTACCCTGAAACAAACATAATTCATGGGAAAAGGTAAACGGTATAAAAAAAAAATTCTTTCAATGTGAGCGTTAGGAGTGTCTGAAGATATGGCACAAGGCTCATGTCTCTTGCAGTCAGAGTTTAGGAGCTATGACGAGTTTAAAAGTTAAAAAACGTAATATTTTAAAAAGTATAAAAGTTATGAGCACCAAAAGATATAACTGGTATTAGCAGAAATAGCAAAACAGTTTTAAATTTGAATGGTGAAAATAGCACAAAAATTGTGGGAGTAGTTAAGCAGCAAAGAATAAAGAAACAGGAGCTCAGTAGGTTGAATGCCTACAGCATTCACCCAATTTTGCTGGATTTGCAGTGAAGGTTCAGTACTTACTAAGCTGCAACATCAGAAACTGCAGTTCCTTTAGAGGCCTGTTGAGGCTCACTCCAAAACCTTGTCGATCCTATGTTAAAAAGTCTGTTTATAGTCACAAAAACCATTATTGGCACTACTGTCCCATTCACATCCATAGTGTACTGCATTCTTTTTTTTACACTCATTTAAATGGATACAGTTAAATCTTACAATTAGGGGTGTGGCCATTTTGATCAACATGGCCAATTCGAATTACTGAACTGGACTTTTTTAATGTTCAGCATTTGTGCTGTTGGTGAACTGTCCGGTCTTTTTTAATGGAATTATCTAACAAATATGATGAAGAAGTTTGTACTTTGGTTTTGTTGGGGAAATCTAAAATTTTGAAGACCACAAAACCTGTGACACTGAGACGCTGATGACTGCCCACTCACACACCCCCAATTAACAGGCATCATCTGGAGTTTTTAGCTAGAGTAGGACTGATGTAGCATAATCGAAAACATCATCCATTAATATTAATGAATGTTATCCTATTTGCTGATATACCGACGTCAGTAAACAAGGTAGATACCAATGTTTGGCCATATGTCAGCACATCCCTACTTTTAAGCAATATTGATTAATGGATGCTAATTAGTTATTTTTTAGCACTAAGGCCGGCGAAAACAAGTCTTTAAGGAGCCCTTTGTGTTTGACTTCATTCAAGGACAGCAGCACTTGAGCAGCATTGCTAGGTGTGATTGCTGCACAGCTGAATAGGAGATGGAGAATAAAACAAAAGATTCACAAATACATGCTACTGGAGGCTCTGTCAAAAAGCTACTGAACACTCCTACACAGTGCCGCCCACACACACGCACACACAGCCACTACACAATAATGCTATGCACGCATTTAGATGGTGGCACACAAAGAAAGACAGTTAGATACGGACATGCACAAACAATTTCACACACGCACACTTGGAACACACAAACCGGCACATGCACACAGACAAACACAATGGCCCAGAGGCTTCTTTTGAAAATCTGAGCTGATTTTTTTCTTTAGCCTTCTCTTCAGTAGAACCATATGGGGAATGGGAAAAGAAAAAGTGCAGCAGAGGTGCAGGTTATCTTCATATTTATTCATCAGGGTTCATCTCTCTCCCTGCAGACAGCACTGCATGAGAACATCAGATGGTGGGTAGAATCTGCCTGCTATTCTCAGATACAGGTTTCTCACAGCCTGAGGTATTGAGGTCCGGAAGGCTGTTTGCAGGTCCGTGGTGAAATAACCCTTTCCTTGAGACCGGAAAAATACATCTAAAAAGACATGGGACTTGAGGGATTTGTAGAATGGACTGCTCATAAGCTGAAGCATTTAACACTGTAGGTGTTTGTCGGCTAACGTTTGGGAGGATACAGATGAGTGATCTGATTTTAGATCTTTCCTTTTTTCCAAACTTTGACTCCTCTCCACCATTCATGTCCCTGCTTTATATTCGCCATCACAAGCTGTTAAATCCAATTTCGAAAATATTTTCATGTCGTATTTTCTTTTTTGGACAATGGAAATATGCACCTTGTGAATGCACAAAGGAATCTTTTTACACTTACAAATGCATATGCAAAGTATACATACCGTGGATGTGTGTGTCTGTGTGGGGCCGAGGAGCAGAGGCTAAGGTGAATTCTGCGTTAGCCAGGCTTAGTGGATGGATGGAGAGCATCCGCATTAGTCGTGACTGCTCAGGCATCTGTAGGAGGATCTGACTAGCACTTGCTGCTCCCTTATATAACGCACTGGAGCACACTGAACACTGATTATAAGGCCACAGGTCAGCTCTCTCAACACCTCTGCAATAATCTGTGTGCATGTGCATGAGTTTACAAGATTTACAATTGGTAAATCTGGCCGATGGTAAGAAAACAACTATCGCGCATGCATACTGACCTACAAACAAAACAAAACACCGGAAAATATAAAAACATTTGTTCACCATTTTTTTCCCCATCATTTCATCTTTTTTCATCTTTATTTTAATTTTCAAAACTGTAAAATGTATTCACCTTTATTACCTCAGCATTTCTACAGAATCCTAATATGCTATTGATCAAATGTGCTTCTTATTGTGCATTAATCTTCAGTTCAAAATTTAGCTATGTGACTATCCCCTGAAGCAAAAATACTATGTCCATTTCTCTTAGTAAGGCTATCATAATAGCTTTGGCAAAACTCAAAAAACAAATAAATAGAAGAAAGAAAACTTTTTAAAAGACAGAAAGTTTCCTTCATGTTCTTGTCACCTGCTTTGACCATAATAATCATAATACAGTGATATTACTGTGATACTGTTCTTGTAAATACTTTTGCTGACAAATTATTCATTATTTGTATTTTTGTTTGCTTTTGAAGGCACTGTTGGTTTTTTAGTACAGTCATCCAATTTGTTCTATAATGGAATCTACAACAATTCAAGGAAATGCCACTTACTGTTGGAATTCATGATTCATGCTCAGAGTTTGACTCGAGCACTGTTACTTTGACATTTCTGCTTTTGAGTCTCTACAACCAATGTTGGAGTCATTGCTTTATTTACTTTACCCATTTACTGCCTGGAAAAACTTTTCATCACATTATTTGTCTGAAAGAGTCGCCATTTAAAAATATAACACTAAAGTCTTTATTTGCCCACATATCTGCACAAATTTATATCCTGATAGGGGCATACACAGATTTTTCTTTTCTTTTAGCAGGCTGTTTAAGTATTACCACAAAAAAATTGTGGTAGCAGTGATGGATTTTTTTTTCTAGATTGAACACAATTTTCTCTTTACAAACACATTTTTGTCATTCTCAAAAGTTAGATTGCTTCACTATTTTTGTCCCGTTTCCCTTAAACTGAGTTCAAGTGATTTTTGTGCATGGGTACATGAGACAATATGCTGGATAATTTCACCCATCATTCAGATAATTTAGTGTAGTTGTGCATTATGATAAAAACATTGCAGACAAAAACATGTTTTTTTAATATTTCTTTTTCAAAATTAACTTTTGTTTTCATCTTAAATAGAACACCAAAACATCCCCTCCACTGTCAATAAGGCCACTGATCATGCCTTTAAAAAAATAATAAATGAATAATGTTTTTTATTACTGTAAATAGCAATGTCTATATTAAATTACATTTTAGTGTGAGCATCTTTTACCTTTCAAATATTGCAAATCTGGAGAGAAATTTTGCATGAATTTTCAAGGCACATACCAGATATACTGAAGTTGCCTGAGCTCTGTACTCCTTTATGCTGTCGTACTGTGTTCCGTCTGTTATGTAAGGCAGATTTAAAACGAGCAGGTACCATTACAAAAAGGAATTAGAAGCTGAATATATATAAGATTGAGTTTAAAAACCAGTATAAAAAATTGTAGCAACAGTGGTTCATTCTAGGTAAAAGCCTCAAAGATGTCTGATATACAAACTATGTTTCACTCTACAAAAATGTATTTTGGGTTGTATCACAGGCAAAATTCATTAAAAGATTTTTTTTTCCAATTCACTTTTTTAAAAAAAATCAAATAGTAGATTATCTTCTATAAATCATATATGATGTTTACATCATAATCATCTAATTGGTATATTTATATAAATGTTACAGGTTTTAAATTCAAGATTATAATCTCACCTTCTCTCTCTCTCTGTCTGTCTTTCTGTGTATCTCTTTATTCTTGTTTCACACTCTTTTTCACAGTGAATGTGCGTCCAGATGGAGTGTGTGCCTTGCTCTCAGATGGTCTTCTGTCTGATCGTCCCCCATACACCTCCATGTTTCACCCCACTGCAGGCAGGCACAAGCAAAAGCACACCATCTCTCTTTTTTTACTCTGATGCACACAAATACACAACAACTTCATAAGAAGCAAATTAATAACTGGATATGACCCTCTTTATTTCCAGACAACCTTACTTCTTAGTGGCACTGATTCCATAAGGTGTTGGAAACCTCTCTTTAAAATTCAGTCTCATGACAACATGAATGCTTCACATCACTTCTGCGGAGTCATTAGCTAGCCATAAATGCTGTCAACCTCTTGCTATACTGAATCAAAGGGGTTGTCTCAGGGTACACTTACAGATATGGTTAGAAGTTCATATATGACCATCACAGGCTTACAATATCTTGTACTCCGACAACACCAACTTCTTGTTAGTGAAGACTGTCTACAACTGGTAGGCATTTTAGAAAAGCCAAATGCCTTCTGGAGAAGGGTTTTATGGTAAGAAAAAAAAGCTATATGGCCACAATGACTAGAAGTATGACTGGAGGAATAAAGGTTTTCAAACCTAAGAACACCACACCAACTGTCAAGCATGGTGGTGGTAGTATCATGCTCTGCTCTGTTTTGCTGCCAATGGTACTGGTACATTGCACAAAGTGGGTGAAATAATGAATAAGGAGGACTACCACCAAATTCTTCAACTTTACCTCAAATCAACAGCTAGAATTTTTAAATTTGGACACATTTGGGACACGGTTGACAAACACACATCGAACGGGTTGTGAAATGAATAAAGCTTCTGGAATAACTTCCATAAAGCACTGACCGGAACCCTATTGAAAATTTGTGGATTATGTTTAAAAGCTCAGTCCGTGCCATGAAAACAACCAATTTAAATGAACACTACCAATTCTGACAGGAAGACAGGTCAAATATCCAGCCTGAAGCTTGTTGATGGCTACCAAAAGCATATGGTTGAGGTCGACGTACAACCTGCCAAGGGACATTTAACCAAATAATAGTGGAAGCATATGTATGTATGTATGAATTAATAAAAATCCAGAATAAATTCTACTTGTGCACCCAATCATTCCACATTAGAAAATTAACATTTTGACACCCCAGATTACCATGACATCCATGCCCACAATGATTCTTTGTAAACTCGCCACAACTGTAAGTCCATTGAACGGCGCTGTTTATGAAACCAGTCACTTCCAACTGAAAAAGCAACGTTGTCACAACACAAAAGTCAGCTTTAACAATTAGAAGGGGTTAAACTCAGACAGTCTGTGGCATTCAAACTATTGATTGGTGAAAAAGTGTGCAGTTGGCCGAGAAACCCATTACACCAACACTGCTGTTGACACATTGCTGGTTGGGTCCATGGATTCATGCTGTTAATGTGAAATTATGGCTCAAATTAAGCTTCTCCAGCTTTAGCAAGAATTAAACAAGCTTCCAGCTGTCCAACTTTGGTGATCATGTGCCCACAGTTGTAAGAAGAGTAACCATAACCTTTCTGTAAGCTTGTAGGAGGCTGGAGGCTGACCTTGCTACTGTACAGTGCAATTCTATCTGCATAACTGAATCTCTGCTTTCATTTTTCACACCCTTCTAAGGATGCATTCATACATTTTCATTTTTAAAACTGTTTCCTTGCTAATGCGCCTAAGAATGCCTATTGCATGGGTATTTACATACCCTAAGTAAGCTTCCTGTGCTTGAAATGTATGTGCAAAGCAATGCACATGCTATATAGCACTTTCCTGAAAAAGTTGCAAAGTGGTTTGCATTAAGATTTAAACAAGAATGAAAAACTGTGAAAATACTAAAAGAAAGACATAATTAAAACAAAGAATGTAGGCGTAGTAGCATGACTAAAATGCAAAATTTAGCTGCAGAACAGCTGCTAGCATAAACAACAAGGTCAGCAACACCTCTAATTCATTATGTCCATGTTGGATTAACCACTGCTAGTCAAGGCAGATGTCTTTATTTTCTTTTTGAAAAGGGTCATGTTAAAGAGCCATGACAGATTGTCAGGGAAGAGCTATTAGGCCACAAAACCAAACAATGGGGTCTACTTTCTACTCTAAAAGCAAAGCTGTCAAACTTAAGCAGAAATGTTTCCCCTAAGCTTTTTAGGTGTCGTAAACAGTATAATGTGGATGTTAGGTGTAAAAAGCAAACATAGTTTGAACATGACCTGGCTAGACTAGGCTTTCTGCTGTGCATGAAGTCCCCAAGTCTTGAGAAAACTTTTCTCTCTTGTGATGTTTGATGTGAACGTCAGTGAAGGCTCCTGACCTTTAGTTATGTTTCACACTTATACTGATTATGCGTGAACTGGCAAGTGTACAGGTGTTTCTAATGAGGGGCTTCTTGAGTGAGCCTTCCTTTCCATCAGTCACTGAGCATCACCTTGGACAGCATGTTGTTAAAGTCTGAACGATTCCACATTACAAGAGTATACTTATAGCAATTTTCAACACCATGTTGAAGGTTTTTCTTGTCCCGCTGAGTGCAATCTGGGACTGATAATTAGCATTTCCAGTTGTCAGGAGTACAACAACTTTGTCTTAAAATTAGCATTATGTTCTGATGAATCTCCTCCTGCTTTTTGTCATATGATTATAGTTCTCTGCATATCCTCAGTAGAGCTTTTCTTAATTATTATTTCTGTTTGTGCACAATGCCCGCGTACAGACAGAGGCTGAAGCTCTCCAAACCTGTCGTGAGGACCAAAAAACTGTGGAGCAATGAGGCTGTGGAGGAGCTTCGCACGTGTTTGGAGACCACAGACTGGGACACAATGAAGGCTGCTTCTAACAGCTTGGACGAGTTTACGGACACTGTCACCTCCTATATCCACTTCTGTGAGGACAGCATTGTGCCATCACGCACCAGGGTGAGTTATAACAATGACAAACCCTGGTTTACCCCTAAACTCAAAAAGCTGTGGCTGGAAAAGAGTAAGGCGTTCAGAAGCGGAGACAGGGACTGCTACAGAGAGGCCAAGTACAGGTTCACTAAGGAAGTGGACATTGCCAAACATCAGCACTCTGAGAAGATGCAGCAGCAGATCTCAGAGAATGACTCGGCCTCTGTGTGGAAAGGTTTTAGGAATATTACAAACTACAAGCCTAAAACCCCCCACTCCACTGACGACTTGCTCTTGGCCAACACCCTCAACGACTTCTACTGTCGTTTTGACGAGCCATCAGGCAGCCTTCACACCTCCAACGACCCCAACAATAGAGGCACTTTGGACACTAATTCCCCCACCTCTACCCCCTCCATAGAGCCATCACCACCTTCAAACTGTTCACCTGCAACACCCGCCCCCTCACCCCACACAAAAGAGGATTTCACACCACCTCCTCCGACCACAACTCTTCATATTCATGAAGCAGATGTGAGGAAGCAGTTTAGAAGTCTGAATGCTCGGAAAGCTCCCGGCCCAGACGGCGTGTCTCCTGCCACCCTCAGACACTGTGCAAACGAGCTGGCCCCAGTGTTTTCTGGCATCTTCAACTCCTCACTGCAGGCATGTCATGTGCCTGCCTGCTTCAAGTCCTCTACCATAATCCCTGTCCCCAAGAAACCTAGGATCACTGGACTAATTGACTACAGACCCGTGGCTCTGACATCTGTGGTCATGAAGTCATTTGAGCGCCTAGTTCTCTCCCATCTCAAGACCCTCACGGCCCCCCTCCTGGACCCCCTGCAGTTTGCATATAGAGCCAACAGGTCTGTAGACGACGCCATCAACATGGCCCTACACTTCATCCTGCAGCATCTGGACTCCCCAGGAACCTACGCCAGGATCCTGTTTGTGGACTTCAGCTCTGCCTTCAACACCATCCTTCCAGACCATCTCCGAGGCAAGCTTTCCCAGATGAATGTGCCTGATCCCATCTGCCGGTGGATCACTGACTTCCTGACGGACAGGAAGCAGCACGTGAGGCTGGGAAAGAATGTCTCGGACTCCCGGACCATCAGCACCGGCTCCCCTCAGGGCTGTGTTCTTTCTCCTCTGCTCTTCTCCCTGTACACCAACTGCTGCACCTCCACCCACCAGTCTGTCAAGCTAATCAAGTTCGCAGATGACACCACCGTCATTGGGCTCATCTCTGACGGGGATGAGTCTGCCTACAGGAGGGAGGTTGAACGTCTGGTGTCCTGGTGCAGCCACAACAACCTGGTGCTGAATGCCCAGAAGACAGTGGAGATTATTGTGGACTTCAGGAAGCACACAGCCCCACTCCCCCCCATCATCCTGACTGACACCCCCATCACCTCTGTGGACTCATTCCGCTTCCTGGGTACCACCATCACCCAGGACCTGAAGTGGGAGCCCACCATCACCTCCGTCATCAAGAAAGCCCAGCAGAGGATGTACTTCCTGAGGCAGCTGAAGAAATTCAACCTGCCAACACGGACGATGATGCAATTCTACACTGCAATCATCGAGTCCATCCTCACCTCCTCCATCACCGTGTGGTACGCTGGAGCCACTATCAGGGACAAACAGAGACTGCAGCGTGTTGTGCGCTCTGCTGAGAAGGTGATTGGCTGCAGACTCCCATCTCTGCAGGACCTGTACACCTCCAGGACACTGCGGCGTGCAGCCCGGATCTCAGCTGACCCTTCTCACCCTGGACACAGTCTGTTTGACCTGCTCCCCTCAGGCAGGAGGCTCCGGTCCATTCGCACCAGAACCTCTCGCCACAAGAACAGTTTCTTCCCCTCTGCTGTTGGACACATGAACAATAACCACATGACTGTCCCCGCCACTTACACATGACCCTACGCTGTGTCACTGCATCATTTCATGTCTGGCACTGATCACCACCTGCACTCATGTATATATCTTTCTACGTAGCACTCATAATTCTTATTCTCATGTATATATCTCATGTATATCTCATGCACATATCTTTCTTTCTACATAGCACTTTAATTCTTATTGTTTGCACTGAAGCACCGCAGCAATTTCCTAATGTTGTAAACCTCAACATCTGGCAATAAACCCATTCTGATTCTGATTCTGATTCTGAATGATGGCTTCTTTGTATGTATGCATTGTGACAGACTCATTCCCATTGATCCGTTGACACTGAAGTGAAAATGCAACAGGGTTCCTTAAGTTTGCCTGCAGCAAGTCCCACAGCTTTACATGTAGCAAATCATGCCAGCACACACTGGGAAACACTTGATGCATTTTTTTTAATCCAAAAAATGTTAAAAGGAATCTGCATGTGATCTGCAGTACACATGGCTTTGTGACTAAAGGTAACATGAAGAGGTGATTAAACGGGGAGTAAGATTTTCTCGCATAAAGGTTTTCGATTGCAGTGTGCTATAATTGTGTATCAGAGGGGAAGTAAATCCAGACATATTCAGTGAGGTCAGGCAGGTCAAATTCCTCAGGAAGAGAATGTGGAGACGAAGACAGAAACATGGGAACTCGGGAACCCACCCTGCAGCGCTCGCTGCATCCAGCGTTAACTGTTGCTTAGAAACCAAACAGCGCTCCTTACTTTTTTCCTCTCTTTCTTTCTGGTTCGTAAACCTACAATTTTCATTATGATTTGCTATTAAGTGAAGCGGCGTGGAACTCTTCAGGCAAATTGGTCTGCTGGTATTCAGGTATGACGGGGAGTTCTCCAACAATTGTGTTCTGATTGTGGCAAACATTCGCTCCGAGTCTAAAATACTGGGTGTGGTTGGCAAAGAACAGAGATGTGTGCATGTATCAGAAAAGAGGTTAATAAAGATAAGGAGAAAAGGAGATACAGCCAAGAAGCAGAAGGCAGTTGAATAGACATGACAACAGGGGATTCCTGGTCTGAGCATCCTTTATTCTTTTGTGGGAAGCTTCAGTATACAAAAACAGACCTACACTGAAAATCAGAAACTGTCATCCCGGTTCTTTCTTTTGCCCATTTAACATCCTAAAGGATTTCATCATGGGTTACATTTTCAAGTATCAGGTGCTCTGTTTTCTCCTAACCCCCTTTTCTTCAAAGCTGTCATTATTTTCAACCCAGAGGGCTTTATGCCATCTTTATTGGTGAAATTGTCAAGGGAGCTGAAATTGAAGTTTTGTCAAAGAATACTGTAGCAAGCACAAGGTCAAGCACCTCCCCAAACGTTCTTGCAGTTACACATGCAATTACGTAATGTTACATAATCTAAAAATCGAAAGGGGATTTGAAACTACAACCCTCCTCTATCTCTCTGTTAAATTTGCACCAAATCTAAAAGAAACATCCACTGTATTTATGAGTTTTCTCATCTTTGATGTGAAGCAGAGAGGAGGGTGGAAAACTAGGGGGAGGCAGAAGAGAGTAACAGCACTGGGGCGGACAAAGTGGAGGACGATGTAGGTGTAAAAGGAGCTGAGGAGAGGAGGCAGAACTGACACACAAAGGTGGATGTTGTTTCATTTCCAGGGAGATGTTCTCCCATGAGTCCTCTGCCTCCTCCATGTACATCCACAGAACAGCCGAACCCTGCAGCATGCGGCCACTGAGGTAGGGATTTCTCTGGCTGTTATCTTTGTTGACTCTCAGAAAACACACAGGTAAGATACAAGGTTAAGTACATGGGGAGGAGGATAAGGATCCGACATTATACTGCGTAATATGTAACCCTGGGGAAGTGGTGGGAGAAGTGTGAGAGTGGTAAAAGTGATGGTGGTGTGTCAGATGTGAGGTATGCTGAACTTGATGATAAACAATAATGTAGATCTGTCCCACTTGAATCTTATCTGTGCAATTTAAATAGAAAAAAAAGCAAAGAATGTTGTTAGACCCATGTAAGGTTGTGTGCTATGTTCATTTCCATGAAACTGATGCTTTGGGTTAAACCTTTTTTAGTGTTACATTAGTCTTCTAAACGGAATTTGTCCTGCTGAACCACTGAAATGCTCTTCACACTAGATATTAATGTCATAACATTGGTGACATTTTTACAGAAAGGCAAGCAAAGACACCCCCCACACCCCCACTTCCTCCAGTGTTTAACAGAACAAAGGGAATCAGATTAGAGCTTTTTCTTTTTTTTACTGCTTGCCTTTTCTCCATTACTTTTATACATGCTGACAGCCTCCTGCAGCTTGCCGTACTCTTCTTGGACAGCTTCATCTTTCTGTTCCCCTTCCTGGCTGAAGAATTGTGAAATAGTAATGCTTCTATAGTTAAACAATAAACATTAATAAACAAATATTATTGAACTCATTTTAAATACTTTATATTCTGTTTAATCTTCAGTAATCCATCACATTCTTTAAAATTATGTTTGTAGCATCACTGTCCTGTGTGGACTACATAGCTCTACCCCCCCCCCCCCCCCCCCCAACCCCCCGTTCAACTGTTAATAGGTTAAGAAAACAAGGCTACCTCTTTATTTATTATAAATATTAAATATATTACTATCTAATAGAAAAACTCAGCTGAATCTACAGATATATATATATTGTTGGTTTAAAATGGAGCACTGTAACAAAAAATAATTTCCCCCAGGGATCAATAAAGTATTCTGATTCTGATTCTGATATACACAACAAAATCAGAATAATCAAGCAAATGAAGGTGGTGTATTAGCAAAAGAGCTACTTAAACAGCAACCAATTGATTTACCAGATGCTAATCTGAAAGTGCTTGCTGAAGCTGTACCGGTTCAATTTGCATGTTTTATTGAACCAGAGAGTTTAGGAGCTGACACCTCCTCTCCATCATCAAGGCTTTATTTAGTAACATACTAAATACGCTAACAAAACCTTCTTCACAATGCACCCTAACTCCTTTACTTCAAACATGCTGGTTAAGGTGGTCAGTAAGAGAAATATTATGATATGATGATAAATGCAGATGCTCGTCCACTTGATCAGCTTGTAACTGATCTCAGAGTAGCAAAAACAGAGTCAGCGGTAGCTTGTTTAGCACACTAATCTCCCATCATTCTCCTGTGAAAGACCTGAGTTTTATCCACAATACACAGACAAACAACCAGAAAAAACACTGCTGACCTCTCAGCTTGAAAAGTCAAGCCATTGTTAAGAGGACACAGACGTGCCCATGAAATTGAGACACAGATTTCAGTGCAATCAAAGGCAAGCCTGCTTCCTCCAGCAATAGTCACTTGTGGCCAGAAGATGCCAGAAATTAAAGCAAAAGTTAGTAAAGGAAATATGCAAACAAGTGAGAAGGTTCATGGCAGCACTCAACCTGAGATGAATGGAAAGGGATCACTTTCACTTTAGTTTTATTTGATGTCTGTTTTTTGACTGGCAAGCACTGGTTGCAATCTGTGTCTTGTAAGAACACCACTGACATTAGCTAGAAAAACAAAACAAAGAAGCTTACTCTTTAAAGTGTAACAAGATACCTATAGTTTTAGCATATTAGTGTAATATCTAAAACCACAAAACATAATCTACTTGAGTCATGTTTAGCGAATGATTTATTTTTGTTGTTGCTACTATGTTCTCAAAAGTTTATTGTAGAACCTGTGTACGGCATGTCAGTGTTGATTATTGCCCTAAAACACAGAAAAACTGAAAACTGAACTTACAATTAAAAGATAAAATTAAATATTACTTTGATTTTTATCAAGATGCCAAATAACCTCTAAAGAGCTTGTTACATTGAGTCAGTCTGCCCCCAACCGGTCCAAGCAGATGGCTGCCCCTCCCTGTACCTGGTTCTGCTGGAGGTTTCTTCCTGTTACAAGGGAGTTTTTCCTTTCCCCTGTTGCTCACACGGGGTCATATAATGTTTATTATTATTATCCCTATTAGGGCTGAACGATATATTGCATTTGCGATAATATCGCGACATGATCAAGTGCAATTTTCTAACCGCAAAGGCTGCGATTATACTCTGGACATGTCCAAATTCATGGGCTGCATCCTCCTGAGGCCGCATTTGTAGACCGATTGCGTCACAGCGACGCGCCGAAGGCTGTCCAAATTAGTAGACTCCTCCATTTTCTGCCCATTTATATTTTTTATTGTTTTTTGCCTGTCCCGTTTGGCTCTTTTGCCATCAGAATTATTGTCTAAAGGCGAAGAAAGATGCCCAACGGATTTACTTTACCAAATGGACCATCCTAGCCTTGCCGTGATGGTCTATTTGATTCACCTTTTATTGTTTATTTTATTTTATTTTCACTTGCTAAATACGAGACAGACTTGACTGGGGAAAAGAAAGGGGAAAGAAAGAGGGAAAGAAAAACAGCGGGGAAGAGGGACGGTGATAAAGGGCAAAAAACAAAAACCAACAAAATAAGCAGACAAAAAATACATATATCAATCACCTGGATCACCTGTTGAGAAAGAAAAAAGAGAAAACATGCAGAAGAAAAAATAAAGAGCAACATAACCAACATCACGATGATCTATGGGAATACAACAGTAAATACTAAATATTAAACATTATTGTGCAGCACGTAAGATCGACAGCGCACAGTGTGCTTTGAGGTAGGAGCCAAAAAGGGTGTAGTTTGTGTGTGTGAGCACCCGTGAGCATGAGCGCGCTTGTATTTAAAAGGTTCCTTCATGTAATGCTAGAGGGTGTGGGGGGGCCACAGCCCCGTCTTCCAGGGCATGAAGCAGGTATGGAGGAGATCAAAACTCCAGACATCCAGAGGCCCTCAGAACACAAGAGACCAAGGAAGACCAACAGAGGGGCAGCCGCGCCACTATCCCGGAAAGAGCTGAGGAGAGTCCCAGATGAGGGGTCACTCAGCAGCCGCATGTGTGTTCTACGGTGCATTTAAAACCCAGGAGGGCATGGAGCTACCTGCCAGAGAGCAGCAGGTAAGCGCATAGCCCCTCCTGATAGCCCTCAATGTCTATGTGTATTTAAAATTGAGAGGTGGGCAACGACGCCAGGGGTGAGGTTGTACACCCTGATGGTAATTTGGATTCCGTGTAGCGTGCCCACCCCCAAGATCCTATATGTATGTGTTATGAGAGTGTGAGTAATGTGAATGTCTAAGTTGTGGGATAAAATTGAGGCACAGGCAGCCAGAAGGGGACAGAGGGGGGGATGCCTCCCCTGCACTTTGGTGACACACCTTTACCCCAAGGCCCTGCATGTGTGGGTGATTGTGGTGGAGCGGGAAGAGGGAGGCAACTGGAGATGGGGAGGGAAGGGAGGGAGGGGCAAGTGACCCCTCCTTGGGGCCAGTAGGCACCACCATACTCTGCAACCCACCAGGGAAAGGGGGCCCAGGGCCATCCGGACCGGGGCCCAGTTCAGCAGCGCCGCCTGGCCCCACAGAGCCCGGGACAGCCCACCCGACCCCAACACAGAGAAAACTGCACCCACGCTGTCATCCACTCATCTTCCAGACTACACAAGACAATAGATGACCAGGCTGAGATCTTCCTCCACCTCTCCTATATCTCCCCCTCCTGCAGAGTGAGTTCCTGAAGAGAGGAGACCTCCTGCAAGATGTAACAGCCTCCCCCACCAGTTGAAGAGCCCCCCAGGTGGCTCGATGCACTGGCGGCACCCTGCGCTGGGCCCCCATACACCCACCCGCCCACAACCCCGGCAACACAACAACCAGGACCCAAGACCCCAAGACCCAGCCAGGGCCCCAGCCCAGAGACGGAGCACCCCCAGAACCTCACGTCCGTCCCGGACCCACCCCGGGGCAGCCAGGCTACCAGGTCAGTAACCCACGTCCGTCATCACAGACCCTCCCCTAGCCCCGCTGCACGCAGCCACGAGGAAACAGTCACCTAAGAGCCAACAGAGCCCTTAATAGGCCATGACCGCAACCCCGGGTTGAGCCCTCCAAGGAAGATGCTCCTGGGGAACCCCCCGACGCCCCAAGCCTGTCCCTACCCCCACACCAATCACAACAGCGAAGGTGGGACCAAACTATGACCCCCCACCCCCACTAGGTGATGGAGCTGATCAAAGGAGCCCAGAGCAATTGATCTGATGTGGTGGCAGAGGCTGTATCAAGACTAATGTAATCTAATAGATAATTTCTATATTGGTTAGAATTAAGATTCTTTTTATTTTTCCAGTTCATGAGGACTGTTTTCTTGGCTATGCATAGGGCAGTGAAAACCATATGGGCTATATTCTTTTCTGTAGTGACATTATCTAAGCTGCCCAACAAACACACTAAGGGGGAAGTTGGAATGTTACAGTTCAGACACTTCGATAAGTCTTCACATATCTCGCGCCAAAACTTCCGAACTGGTCGACAAAACCAAAGAGCGTGGATATAATTGTCCGGTGAATTGGTTTGGCAGTGTGAGCAGTTGTTGGTAGATGTAAAGCCCATCTTGAACATCCGATGACCTGTATAGTGCACTCTATGTAGTATTTTGTATTGAATTAATTGAAGACTGGGGTTTCTAATTAGATGAAAGGTTTTTAAGCAAATCTGAGACCAGAAGTTTTGGTCTAAGTTAACTGATAAATCCGCTTCCCATTTTGCAATAGGAAGTGATATTGATTCATCTGTTTTAGAAAGCATTCTGTATAATTTGGAAAGTAATTTGGGGGTTTTAAGAGTAAGAAATTGTACCACACTTGGTGGTGTTTGTAGTTCAACTTGACCCAGTTTAAATTTCTTTTTTACTATGGATTTAATTTGTTGATATTCTAAAAATCTTTTCTTGTTGATCCCATATTGTGTAACTAGTCCGTCAAATGAAATAAATTCTGTTCCTTCTAGTATATGTTCTAAGTATTTGATTCCTTTACTACTCCAATCTGTAAAGTTTATCATATTATTGTTTTGTAATATGTCAGGGTTGTTCCAGATAGGTGTACGTTTGCATGGGATTAATGAAGACTCCGTCAATTTTAGAAACTCCCACCATGCTGTCAGAGAAGAGCTGATGTTGATGCTTTTAAACCATTCATGTCGTTGGATGTTTGAGCTGATAAATGGTAGGTCTGAAATCTCTAGATTATGCAAAGTGCTTGTTCTACATCTAGCCAAGGTTAATCTAAGAGGGTATGTTTTAGCCATCCTGAGATAAACTGAAGCCTGTTGGCTAAGAAGTAGTGCTGAAAGTTAGGTAGTTCTAATCCTCCTTTATCCTTGGTCTTTTGTAGTGTTTTTAAGCTTATACATGGGGGTTTATTTTTCCAAAGAAATTTGGACATATATGAATCTAGAGATTCATATGAATGAGTGATATGGGTAGACATTTCCATCTAGCCAGATCGCCTTCTACTTTCTTTAAAAGTGGGATATGGTTTAATTTAGTTAGATCTGCAAGCTTGGGAGAAACATTAATACCTAAATATTTTATATTTCCCGATTGCAGTGGTGTAGAAGAAGAATTATGGAAGGAGCGATTATTGGAAGGACTGTAGATTTTGACCAGTTAATTGAGTAATCTGATATTCTTGCAAAAGTGTTTATCAATTCAATCACCCCAGAGCTATTGGTTTGTGAGTTTTGGAGAAAAAGTAACACATCATCCGCATAAAGGCTGATTTTATGTTCTACGTTCTTGCATTTTATGCCCTTAATTACTGAATTCTGTCTAATTGCTGCTGCTAGTGGTTCAATAAAACAGTGGATAGCCGTCTGGACCTGGAGCCTTATTATTTGGCATGCTTATCAGGCTTCCTGGAGTTCACCTGGCATCAGTGGTGAATCCAGTGCATTGCTAGAGTATTTACACCTCTGATAAAATCTTACAAGTGTTTGCTTTATTTTGATACCAAGACTTTTTACAGAGAAATTTTAATTGCAGAGAAATACACTATTCATTTTGGACATGTCATTTCCGAGCAGGAACCTTAGAAAGACCCTTTGGGCTTAAGAGGCTAGCTAGTGAGCTTGGTGAAAGACAGAGATGAGTTGGTGCCTGAGGTACCACATTCAAACATTCCCGCCTCACTCCTTTGTTGTGATGATCTCACACCAGCCCAAAGAACAGGGGCCCGTTCTTCGTACGTCGCTCACTACATCCAAGATCAAATGACACATCCAAGACCAAACCATCGCGCTAACCGTGAGCTCGCTAATCCGGTTCCCCGAACACACCTGCTGTTGACGATTAGTACAGCTGGACGCAGTAATGTGACATCACTGGGTGTCGTAAAAGGGGCTACGCATCGATAGTGGAAACATTGATCGGCAACCCTCTGATTGGTTGGCGAAAATGTCGACGGAGCGCGCTCGGCTCGGTATTTTTCGGCAGCAGAGCAAGAACTCTTGAGTGAGGGATTTCAGGAGTTTCAGAGTTTAATCAGAACGCAAGGGAACACTGCAAAGGCTGCAAAAGCAAGGAGAGAGGGCTGGCAGAAAGTTGCTGACAAATTAAACTCGTAAGTAATTTAATAATAACAATAATAATGGAGTGGGTTTATATAGCGTTTTTCAAGGCACCCAAAGCGCTTTACAATGCCACTATTCAGTCACTCTCACATTCACACACTGGTGGAGGCAGCTACAGTTGTAGTCACAGCTGCCCTGGGGCAGACTGACAGAAGCCAGGCTGCCATATCGCGCCATCGGCCCCTCTGGCCAACACCAGTAGGCGGTAGGGTAGATTTATTATATTACACTATATTATCCAATATTATATTACATTATATTATAATATGTTATATTATATCCCCTTTCACATTAGAGCCACAACAGGACCCACTAGAACATGGGAACAGGTAAAAGTGGAATATAAGAATATTCTACAGAATGGTAATATTTATCACTTATATTGCTTTTCGTCTCTTGGAAAGAGACCCTGGAATGATCTGTTTGTTTATAACAGCAACCAAGAAAAGGGCAGAGCAAAAAAAGGACAGGTGGTGGTCCTGCACCCCCTCGTCAACAAGTTGGTTAAGTAAATAATATCCTCACGGGGAAATCGATATCTCTCTATGAGCACACTGTCGCGCTGAGCTAACGGATCCTGTCTGTCCCGCAATATACGCTGAATTCTGGAAACTCTCCTTATCAATCTTGCACCTTCCGCAAAGGGTGGCTCGCGTATACGGACAGGACATGGCTGCGACAGGCTTCCCAAATCCACCTTCGCTTTTATAGCCGTGGTCTCTCATCTTGATCACACAAAGTAATTTGCAATTGCTACTCTGAAATATGAATTACATCTGTAATAATCACATACATGTAATAGAATGTTAATAGTACATTTCCCTTTTTTAGGAAATGACCTGTATGTATCTGTGTGAAATCAATAAATGGATCAGGTGCTGCATTGTCTTTAGTTACATTGATGTTATTTGTTTATGGTGAAACAGTGGTGGAATATCGCTGTTGCTTTCGTATAAATGAAGCGGACATACCTGCGTGGCCGCGATCTAATCCTGTTTACATAAAGTAAACCTGCTCCCGAGCAGGTTTACGCTTACGGCTCTGTTGCTATGACAGCAAGTCCCGGATGAGCTTCGGGGAACCGAACGATCCAAGATCAGGCAAAATCGTCAACAATCAAATCCAGCTAACCTACTTAGCGAGGTACGAAGAACGGGCCCCAGATATTGATGTATTGCAACGGTCGTTTGCAAATGTGTTTTTCATCCTGTCGATTTACACCACCATTATACAGCACCACGCTAAGACTTGCCTGGGCGTGATGGTGCCCTCACAGTGCTACAGGTTACATGAACACAAAAGAAAAGCACTTCAGAAAGACTAACCTGCTATGCAGGTAATAGGAGTAATTAAAGAGTCTCACAGCAAATGGCGTAGCCCCATAGTTCTTATCATGAAAGATGGCTGGATATGGCATTGTGTAGATTTCATCAAAGGTGAATGACGTTTCAATATTCGATGCTTATTCTATGCCTTAGATTAACAAGGTCTTGGATAAGTTAGGTACTGCTTGTTTTTTCACAACAATGGATTTGACCAAGGGCTACAGTCTCTGGATTCCAAGAAAAAAATGGGGTTCCCCACTTCTTATCAATTTGTTACCAAATTGTGAATACAGCATGGGGTACCACTTGGGGGATAGGCAGGTTTGTCCTCACACCACACCTCGTCCTTCTGGTTTCCGCACACCTGTGGATAGTCATGCACCTGGAACTGATGACTTACTATTCTTTGCTGGATAGTTCCTGCTACCACAGTTAGGGAAGCCTCCTGCACTCTATTACCTACTAACCCTTGAACAAAACTCACCTGGTGCTATTTGTGCTCAGATCTTTTGGTAATTACCTGAGTGGGGAATCTGGAGTGAAACATCTGGAAACTGCCAGAGAGCTGTGTGTGTCTGGGGAGTCTGGGAGCATCACTACTGCTTGAATTCTTGTTGCTGGACATTCTGCACTGCAAATAAATGGATATAAAGCTTGAAAGTCGAGTCCTGCATTTGAGTCCTACCTGAGTTATGTTTATGGCATATAATGTACTACTAGAAACTTGCCAGCATCCAGTGTATAATCAGCTTTAGTGATTTGAATGAATTTTCCCTTTAAATGGAAGAACTACCACTGTGTGTTTTATATGGCTGCCACAATCAAAATCGTCGACGACTAATTTAATAGTCAACGCGTCGTTTGAAGCTTTGTAAGAAGATCCCGAAAGACACAGGAATAAGCAGTAGGATTTAAGAGTGTAATAACAGTCTGAAACAGAAGGTGCCAGCACTGCATGTACAAGAATGCCAGCTGCCATTAAACCCCGAAGAAGAAGAAGCAGTCTCCGGTATCGTAGCTGTATACAAATTCAGGGGGCGCATCCTTTGGAGGCCACATTTGTAGGCCGATTACGTTACAGCGACACGACGAAGACTGTCCAAATTTGAAGACTCCGACAAATGCGGCTGACAAATGCGCCCCTCATTTCCCCAGATTTGAAGAATGGGTCGGGTATATACTTCGTGGCCCAACCTATCCCTGAATTCATAGCGCGGCCTAGCCAATTCCAGTTTCAAACAATGGCGGCAGCTACTTACTTTTAAGCTACTTAGTTTGTAGTCATGTTACTCTTTCTGGGTCAGAAAATAAACTTTTAAGATTTTTTCAGGCAAGAACGTAGCTGTGTATAGTTCAAAGATCTGCTTGGTTTATCAAGACATCACATATTTGCAAAAACGTGGGAGCACTTTTGCCTTTTGTCCCCCCTTGGGTTCAAGGCTCACTAGAGCCGGCGAGAACACCGAACTCCCGGCACATCGTTTTCAGATCCCCTCGGTCTTTCGCTACTCAGGTTAAACATGATATATAAGTCACTTAGATAACTTAAAAATGTTATTGTTTGGCTTTTTTCACTGTTTTATTTGTTCCTGAGTAAATCAGTTTGGCTGAGATTAAAGTTATAGTTTTCACACAGCTGAATAAACGTCACACAGAAATCTGATTAGACAGAAGTGTGAGATGGTAGAGAATTTACTTTAGTGTCCTGATATATTTTAGTGAGCAAGGAGCAGACGGCTGAGTTTATTAAACTTTACTGAGACAATCTGCAAATCTCATTAAAAGTTTAATAAACTATCATCTTGTTTTTATTTTTAGTTAGCACATACCTTAAACACTTCAAGCTGTAAGCTAATGATAGTTATATAAGAGCAGACGCATGCTGGTGCAATAAGCTGTACGTTTTATGTCCAATGGATGCACGATCTGATTAGTCGACTAATCGCAAAAATAATTGGTGACTAGTCAACTATCAAAATAATCGTTTGTGGCAGCCCTAGTTTTATAAGCAAGAAATCACATATAACTCCATTAATTAATTAGTACCTGTTAATTGCTACACTACTGTCTGTGTAAGTTCTCATTCATCAAGACCCAAGTGCTTGAGTTGAAGGTGAGCAGCCTTTTTAAAAAAAAAAAAATAAAGCAAATAAATCGTCTCATTTTAAAAAAAAAATCAATACATAATCTGAAAATAAATTTTTGCATTCTGCTTAAAAGTTCAAGATAAAAGTTACTTTTAAAAGTCGCTAAAAATGATTTTCCAAATTTGAATAAGCTACTCACTTTCATACCGTGATAAAGAAACAATGCATTGTCATTGTGTTCTGGATATTGGTTAGGGAAGATGTTCTCCCAGATGTGTTGTAGCCAATCAGAGTTCAGCTTGAAGGAAAGTCCACAAAAGTGATGTGAAAGTTTATGTCTTGAGGAGGACAGTCTATGCAGTCCTTCTCTCTGCCCCCCACACTCACAGAGACAGCCCTGTTCTCTCTTGCCTGCAGATGTCATTACTGAGGCATTTAGACAGAAAATCCATTGACACTGATATGAACAGATAAATACAGACACAATTACAGATATATACTTTATTAATTCGACACTAGGGAAATTTACTTGTTACAGCAGCACAAGGGTCAGAAAAAAAGGTGGAGTAGAAATTTATTAGAAAACAATAAAATAGAAAAACATGGAAAGATAAGGTAAAAGAAAAAAAAAAAATATATACATATATATATAATTTTTTAAAAAGTCAAAGAGCAATTGCCTCTGTGGGCCAGCCTCATCTGCCGAGTGTAGATTGAATGTTATAGAGGAGAACTGTACAAACTGATCACTTTACTTTTGTGTTCTCTTTTCTCTGCAGAATTTTGCAGATGTCTAGCTTTTTATTGCTAAGCTATTGTCACTGAGCTGGAATGAATGACACAGAGCTCCTTCAAAACTGGCACAGCTATATAAAATGGTGCCATTTGCATTTGATGTGCTTGTCAGAGCGACACGTCAGAAACACTGACGTTTGAAAAGAATGTAGACTCAAAATATCACCACACTTTCCCAACAAATGTTGTTACTGCTAAGGCAGGTGCATCACTGATTGACACTACTACTTATTTCTTTTTCTTGTCTCCAAGAAAATTAGTAAACATGAAACATGTTTGTAAGGTATCTGCTCCTATTTACATCTTGTCAGAGTATATGTTTGTCAAGGCTAAAAAGAATTATAGCTATCATGGGAAATATATATGTTTCTTTTCTAGACATTTGCAGTCTTCTGTATACAGAATATCTGTACTTTTTCAGTGTGGACACTAAGTCACCAATCAGGCAAGAAGCACACACTAAAAACTAAAGTTCTTTGCCAGAGACTAAAGGCTGCCCATATACATTTAAACTATGGTGCTTTATGTGTCTTCTCCACGATGCTGAGAATGTTTGATATGTTGCTTTTTCTGTTATGATTAACTATGTTTCATATTTATGTCATTGTTTGTAAGTGGTCCGCAGGTGCGCATTCGCTGTCAAAATAAAAAACGCGCACCAGATAAGAAGTTGCAACGCACGTTTGCGTACATAAGATTCTCTGGAGGAGGACAGACATTTGTTTAGAACTTTTAAAGATGTCGAAAGAATTAAGCTCCTTTAAGCAATTACTTTGGTTTTCTTCCATCTCCAAAGAAATGTCAGAAGGAGTCCGAACCGCAAAAGAAGCACGTATTCTCGGAAAAGTGGTTGCAGGAGGTGAGCTGGCTTCAAACAAATGATGAACGCACAGAGATGTGGTGCAGAATTCCACTCTAGCGGACAAAAACAGTGCCTTTTATATGTACGCAAACACGCGTTGCAACTTCTTATCTGGTGCGCGTATTTCATTTTGACAGCAAATGCGCACCTGCGGACCACTTATGTGCACCCCTGACTATAGACCTGCAACAACCCTTTAAATAAAAAAAAATTTTTATGACATTTTTTTTCAGGCAGAAAAACTAGAGAGACACAGGTTCCATATGTGTCATGTCATTGTGCTTGGGATTTTTGCACACATTTAATGATGATTGCATTTCTCACAAAATCTAGTCAGCTCCCTGTTTATCTACTAAATCTTTTACACCCACACTGATTTTTGTGGTCTCTTCACTGAAGTTCCTGTATGTCACCTTACCTATGTTACAAAACCAACCCATTTTCCCCCTAAACTTGAAGTGCTTTTGTTACCTCCACCTAACCACAAAGTGGACTCTTTATGTGAACCTTTGGTGTCACAGTTGTAGGATTTCTACACCCAACATGCACATGCTTCCTGATACAGCAAAGAACAATCATACAAGCATTTGAGAGTTTTAAAAATGCTTCTGCTGGAATTAATAATGGAAATGGCATGTGACTATTGTTAAAATAAGTTCTCAGCCCACTCTCAGGTAGTTTTAAAGTAAATTAAAATAATTTTAAAAAGAGGGAAAAAATGGAACTTTAAAGAAAAGTTCAAATAATGGAGTTTTTGAAGTGAATAGGACTTTTTGAATTCCATTTGAATTTCTTTCTGTGGCACACCTCAGAGGATCACCTGGTCAAAATAAAAGACTTCTGTAGGGTGCTGGTTCAGCTCACTTGGAAGAGCAGGCAACCATATGCCACATGGCTGAGAGTGGTTGTCCTTAAGTCTGATCTGCTGCACTTTGTTGCATGTCTTCCTCTGCCTTCCTGTCAGTCTTTACTGTCCCTGTTCATTGAAGGCCAAAAAAAGAAGACTTTCTATGCTTATAGAACTGATTAACTTCTATCTATGAATCTAACAGATAAACAGTATACTGGAATTTAATTAATGGTAACAATGGATTTTGTAAAGCAACAAAACAAAATTTAAAAAATCATCTTCACAGGATATATTTGTTGATTTTTATGCTCACTGTGTCAGTATTTTCATGAATGCTATTTTTAGAAGTCAACACTGACAATATCAGTGGATCAAACTTATGCAAATAAAAAATGGAAGTGCTGTCTTTGTGTCATGGTAATTTCCCAATTAAAGCTAAATAAGTCAGAAAGTTGGGGAGGGGAATTTCTTATGTGTAGGGATGCAAAAATGTTAAATAACTCTGAAGTAGTGATACATTCCTAATTATAACTCACTACACACCAAAACAAACGCTGGTAACATTATAAGAAATTAATGACTCGATCATTCAATAATTGTAAAAAGTTTATGAGTCAATCATAATATGTAGATCTTTAATTTTTCAAAACTTACTCATCGTACTGTCATAAATACTAGATACCTATTAGCTAATGAATCATTAGGAATCAGAAATTATGATGGTTGTGAAAAAAATGCAGTATGTCGATTCAGTAATTACAAGTGCAAAAATTAAAAAGTTCTGATATTATAGCTGTAACAAGCAAAACATCCCCAATTTAAATTTATCATTTGGTGTTTAAGCTCTTCTCATTCTGGAGAGCAGCGAGCTGTCAGTTCAGTTTTATCCACATCATCTTAAGGAGCTTAAACAGGACTTCTGTTTACTGTCTTTTGTTGTGGATGGAAACAATGCAATACAGTGAAGAATCAGCTTGGTCCATTATCCAACTTGTACTGTGAGAACTGAATAAG
This sequence comes from Maylandia zebra, assembly GCF_041146795.1. Lineage (NCBI taxonomy): Eukaryota > Metazoa > Chordata > Actinopteri > Cichliformes > Cichlidae > Maylandia > Maylandia zebra. The sequence continues at coordinate 10,218,440 of NC_135182.1, read as the reverse complement.
AGTGGTGCAAACAGGGTTAGTTTGCCTTCAAAATAAACGCTTCACCTTTTGAAAAGTTTTGATGTGTGCGGTCAAATTTAGATAAGAAAAGCTAAACGAAATACGTAACAAAAACTATTTAAAAAAAATCCATAACCATCAGCCTACATATTCAATAAAATTCCTAACTGTTATAGAGACTTGTTTCTGCCACTTTTACACAAGTATTATGTTAATAATACACTATAATACACTAGTGTAATGTAATAGTGTATAGTGACACTAGTGACATATTGTCACTATATTTTACTCTACTTTACTCTAAGTATTTATTCTAGGTATTTTCTACTGTTTACCAATTGTTCAGTAGCATGCTGCATATACCAAGACCTACGAAACTGTTTCACTCGCATTGTGTCAAATGGTTGCAATAACAATGAAGCTAAGTCTGAGTCAGTATCACATTATTAACTTATTTACTGGACACTATTTAAAAACAATTACACATTTATAAACAATATTACTAACCAAATGTCATAATTTATCGTATCAAGCTAATCAATTATTTGATAAAAAGTTATCTATTACATTTGGTTATCCTTAGAGGTTCTTGTTAACTGTGATTATTCTAATTTGTAGACAAAATGTATTTATTTAATATGGAAACATATCCATGTACACATGGATTATTTTTTTTGCATTGATTGTTGGTGGTGGTAAAAAGAAAGCAAAGCGATATAACAAAAAAGGATCAGTTTACCTCAACCTTTTCTTTAAAAAAAAAATCATTTTTAGAAAAAGTAAATATAAATTAAATATAAATGCATTTTTTAAATTACAATTACTTTATTATTGCTATCTTTTTTAATTTGGTCTTCTTTATCTTCACCACATCTAACACATGTTAATATACACTGAATGAACAATCAATTTTTATTATAAAAGTTGGATATTGTAACAACTTGTGCTCTGCTGTCTGTTTTGAATTGTTTCACACATCTTTCTCTAAAGCAGGGGTGAGCACACTTTTTGGCTCAGGGGCCACACTGACTTTTAAAATTTAAAAAGCGGTCCAGGCCAGCACCAGATGCATACATATCAAATAAAAACATTAACAAGGCATTATAGTGTTAATGCTTACATTCACTTTTAGTGGGAACAGTGTTGTTGATCACCTTTTTTTGTCAGTGCATCAAAATCTGGTGTTTTCAACACTCAACGTGGATCTGTGGGATGCTTTGCTGTTGTTCATCACACTAAAAGTCTGTTCACATACATACGTAGAGCCAAACAACACCAGCATCCTCTGTGACATCTTCTGGATGTTTGGGAATTTGGCTGTGCTTAATGATGCATAAAATAGAATTCTTCATGCAGGTCATCCAGTGATTTCCTGTATTTTTTCACATGTTGAGGTGCCTCTTTCAGCATAGCCAGTGTGGGGAAATGAGCGAACGACTTATTTCACATTTGCTTTTAGAATTAAACCAGCTTGGTTTTAAAGGCCCAGACGTTTGTGTACATTTCATGCACAAACTGGTCTTTACCTTGCAGCTTCACGTTCAGCTCATTCATGTGTGCCAGTATGTCCACAGCAAAAGCTAAATTTGTGTCAGACACCATCTTTCTCAAGTAGCTCCAAAAATGAGATCTCCTTTCTGAGCTCCCACACTCGTTGACATGCTTTCCCCAAACTTAACCAGCGGACATTAGAGTGGTAAAGCAAGTCCTGGTGATCAGCGTCAATTTCTTCAAAAAACTTCAATAAACTGATGATGCTGAAGCCCCCTTGCTTTAATAAAGTTAATGCATTTCGCAACTGGCTTCACTACGTGATCAAGCTGCAGTGCGGATTTACACAGTCCTTCCTGGTGGATTATGCAGTGTAAAAAAATTACCTCCTGCTCAGGGTTGTCCTCTTTTACCCTCTCCTGGATTCTTTTGAACGACCCGACTTTTTTTCCAGTCAGATTTGGCGATCCATCTGTGGTGACGTTGGCAAGTGTACTCCACGGTAGCTTGTCCCTCTTGATGACCTCCGACACGCGATCAAAATTAAAAGCTGAGCGGTGACCTTTATGCAGTGTTGGGGAGTAACGGAATACATGTACCGCCGTTACGTATTTAAAATACAAAATATGAGTAACTGTATTCCGTTACAGTTAAAAAGGTGGTATTTAGAATACAGTTACTTTGTTGAAATAAATAGATTACACGTGGTATTTTCCTGTTTCATATTGTCGCGGGTCAGGACTGTTTGGATTTTGTTTGTTCTGTTGTTCCAGGCGGCAGCGTTACGGTTGCCATGGTTACAGGGTGACGTCTCTTTGTGTGTTTCCTGGGTGAGAGAGCGCCTTTTTGTTGTTGTTGTCCTAAGCTAATACGCAGAATGCTACAGGCATAGCCCTAAAGAATGTAGCCTCATGGGCAGTGTAGTCCGTGCTGCAGGGAGAATGGACTGCCATACCCGTTATGTGTCTGTGAGCGCGAGGAGGCAGAAAAAGGAGAGTGGAAAAGTATGAGCTGTCATCCAGCAGAAAGGGGAGCTGGAAGCATGTAAATATAATAATAACCACTGCAGCCATGAAGAGTGCCTGACAAGCCCAGTTGTAAGTAAGCTATTAAGACTCGACTGTACACCATGTTCGTGTTTTCCTCCGAAACAATAAGTTCCGTTGGAGCAGCCTTTCAACGCCTCTCTTTGTCTCTCGCTAGCAAAAGTGACCCAGACAACGAAGTAAAGCTATTTTTCGGCTACGAGCCCGACACGGAACCCGACATACTAGCCAGAGGTCCCTTTACTACGGTTCGGAGCCGCGGACCTTCAGTAATAGTAATAAATCACACAGCAATAGTACATTCATGTAGTTGTAAAAAGCACGATAATATATTAAGTAATCCAGAGTTTTCAGAATACGTTACTCTCATTGAGAAACGTAACGGAATACGTAGAGCTGGGCGATAGAACGATAACGATATGTATCGCGATATAACTTTTACTCGATAGAGAAATTAAACTATCGCGATAGACTTCGCCGCTCTTGTCCTCTTACAAAAGGTCAGCCAATCCAAATTAAGTAGCGCAGAGCCGAACCAATCACAGCCGCAGCGTCACGTCGCGTGACTTGTTACGTACAGCACAAGTGCCAAGCCGCACGTGTGTTTGTTTGGGAAGCAGCCAGCGGGTAATGGAGCCAGCGTGTAATGGAGGAAATGAGTGTGCCGACTAGAAAAATCAACCGAGCGTGACCGAAGAGAAAAAAGATGATGGTTCCAATGCCGGAGAGATTGTCGAATGGAAGAGCCATAGAAGTTCCGTAGTGTGAAGGTATTTCGGCTATTTCAAGTCTGACAAAAAACAGAGTAGCGTGCACTGTAAATTGTGCCGAAAGCAAGTCTGGAAATACAATAAACTGGTGCATGCGTCACACTGTGCGCCACGTTATTGTTTCGGTGAAATGAATTTCTACAATACTGTTAATTCTACTCTCTGCAGTGTTTAAATGCTTACATATACACACAGTTACTGTCCCTCCACACATACGACTCGGTTCTGCTTCTATGCCCCAGCTTTGTTTACTTTTTCCCACCGAGGCTTCTAGACTTCTGATTGGCCAACATTTCTGCACGGTTAGGAATCTAGCGCCACCTGCTGCTTTGGCATGTTCATAGCAGCGTTTTCCTTCATTTCTGCCTTTATGTGTGGACGGGATTATTTTTTAAAACGAAAACGGAAAATCTCAGTTTTCAAAAATACCCGTGTACGTGTGGACGTAGCCTCAGTCTCTGACTGGAAGCGCTAATTCGTCATTCGGCTTTTGTCAGACTAAAGTAACTGTTAAAACTGTTTGAAAAGCTCAGCTATACAACAAGGAGAGATTGAGAATTTCCTTTTAGATCTCAGTTTATTTGATATTGACAAAAGTTAGTCAGTTTTGTCTGTTCTTCTGTAAAACAAACTAAGATTTATTTTTAGAATTAATATTTCGTTTCTAAGTGGAATTGACAATTTAGTAGTCTGTTTCGTTTGTTCTATTTTGAAACTTAAACGCTTTAGCGGCTGCCTTTTGTGTAGTTTGCAATATTTGCCTTTATTTATCTGAAAAAGTCTCATGTTCCTTAAGTACATCTACCCTGTTGAACTTATTATGGGAAATAAATATTTAAATAAAAACAAGCTGCTGATTATTTCACATTTTACTTGTGAGCAACGGCACATTTAAATCTTACAAATATAGTTATTTGGCTTATATCGTGATATATATCGTTATCGCCTGAAATGAAAAAAACATATCGTGATATGAAAAAATCTCATATCGCCCAGCTCTAGGAATACGTTACAAAATACATTTTGGGGCATGTATTCTGTAATCTGTAGTGGAATACATTTTAAAAGTAACCTTCCCAACACCGCCTTTGTGTCATTACTTTCATCCAGTGCCAAGGAATATAAGGTAAATGACTTTTTTGTTTAGCTTGCTAGCTAAGTCTTCGTCGATTAGCTCTACAAGGTGAGTCACTGTCCTGCCTGGTAATCTAATTTTTTCAAATTTGTTCTTCTCTTGGGACACAAGATACCTGCTGTCTCAACCATGCACTCTTTGTAGTGATGTGTCGGTTGCGAACGAAACGGCTCTTAGATCTTTGACGTGAACGACGCGAGCCGGCTCCTTATCGCGAGCCATGGGTTGTTGTTTTTTTCTTTCTCTCACCCTCTCTCTTGCACTTTTTTCCGCTTCACTCTGCATGCGAGCCTTGTGCTTTGCGCTGGGAAGGGGGGGGGGAGTGGCGGTAGTTACACTCAGTATTGCCAACTTAGCGACTTTGTCGCTATATTTAGCGAGTTTTCAGACCCCCTTAGCGACTTTTTTTCTAAAAAGCGACTAGTGACAAATCTGGTGACTTTTTCTGGTGTTATTGGAGACTTATTTATGACGACTTTTTGACGTGAAAACGCATATCGCTCTTACTCTCAATAAGCTGCGGTGGGCACCTCACCCATGCCAAAGCGCTCCCAGGCGGAGGATAGTCCTCCCCCAGCTGCTATCAGGGCAGGAGATGTTCACACCTGTGCGTCCAAAAGGCAAATGAATCGCGCATGAGCGAAGCCGCTGCTCCCGCACTGACTGTAACGCAGTCAGTTCTTTTACTGTTATGCTGTTTTGTGGATCACAAGGTTTAAAACTACTTATAGACACACACTCTCACACACAAAGTAACTCCACCAGAGTGCCAATTTCGGGTCACTTTTGCTGGTCCAGGCCCGGATAAAGGAGCAGGGTTGGAATTGTGACATTAAAAAACAATAATTGCTAAAAGAAATTTAATTTGTAGTTCTAAATAAATTCTAACTGCATTTAGGACGTTTTTTACTCACTTTATGTGTCTTCCACGATGTTATTTCTCTCTCCAACAACGTAGGTTACAATTAGATTAGCATGACCAATTATGCAAATTAGGCGATGACGTCATTTGGCGACTTCTAGCGACTTTTAGGACAACCAATAGCGATTTTCCTTACTGAGGAGTTGGCAACACTGGTTACACTTGCAGTAGCACAGGAACAGAGCTGAGGGAGAGACAGAGAAATAGAGCCAGGGACAACAACGTCACATTAGAAAGGTATAGTAATCATCCACAACTATTTTCAGTTGCAGATGATAAAGGATTCAGAAAGTTTATTCATGCAGGCCCATATGACAGAGAATATGCATCTTCTTTTTGTTTTTATATTTTAATTTATATTTAATTGTGTTGTGGTTTGCAGTGTTTTGTGTTTTTTCACTTTAAATTTGTTTAAAAGGAAAAAGCTGAAAATTTAAATAGTTAAAAGTTGAAATGTGAATAGTTGGTTTTTGTATTATATGATTTATTTATTACATTTTATGTGGAGTGAATAAATAAAAGTATATTTACGGTGGCCCTGAGAGACAAAGCACACACAAACTTCAAAACACGTACGAACTCCAAAACACGTAAAAAATCCAAAACACTTACAAAAGACAACAGAAGTGCTCCAGGTTGCTAGGCGCAGTGTTGAGCTTTTGTTTCTTAGTGGCTACACAAGCCAGCAAGTACCAAGGACCGGATTTGGTGTGTGGTAGTAACAGGTAAATGAAATTTTTTTTTAAATTATTTGAATATATATGTGTGCTTGTGTGTAAAATACACAAACAATACACATATGCTTTCATGCTTTCAATTGTGTAATTTAAGTGATCTAGGTAGCTCTGTTTTGGAAGTTCAGTGAACGCTAGAAATGTGTTTTGGAGTTTGTACGTGCTTTGTCTCTAGGTGCCACCGCATATATTTATATATAAACATATATAAATAAAACCACTTTTTTTTTTATGTTAGTAATTCCTTTTGTGCATAATTTTATATTATTGTTAATAATAAATTAATCAAAGCAACAAAACAACCTGAAGAGCCAGTTCGGAGCCGAAAGAGACGTCTCTTTTTAGTGAGCCGAGCTGAAAGAGCCGGTTCTCTAAAAAGAGCCAGAAATCCCATCACTAACTCTTTGAGAAACTACCCTTTAGACAATGGCTTGCTGGCCTTTGCTAATTTGAATGCCAGGAAATAACTTGCCTTTGTGCTTGATTCTTGGATGGTAGTTTGTCAGATAAAGGTGTTTTGCTGAGCCTGCAAATTAGCTGCTAATCTCTGAGCGACTGGTTATTAGCATAATTAGGATGCTTGGTGGACAAGTGACGGTGGTTTCTTGGCAAATAAGACATATAGCCTTTGACCAAACTTCTGTGAAAAAGTATTTGGTAAATGGTAAATGGCCTGAATTTGTATAGCGCTTTACTGTCCATTCCTTGTTAAACACTCTGCGCTCACTGTTGGCTTTTTTTTTTCTTTGGCCCACTCATTGTTGCAGATAGGTTCAGAGCAGTAGCAGAGTTAACAACAGAGAGTAGCCCGGGCTGGTACAGTTTTCAGTTTTCACAGTGCAAATGTGTACTTAATTAGAGCAACTTCACACCGCGACTTCATGGCTCGAGACATGGATGACACACACCTATCTTCAGCGGGCCGGAATAAAAAGCCCAACGGAGGTGGCCTGCAGGCCGTAGTTTGCCCACCCCTGCTCTAAAGCAAGAATAACCCAACTAAGGTTCTAACATTGTTTAGGCTGTACTGACCTTGGAAGAATGAACTAACACACATTAATATGCATTTGGATTAGCACAAGTGGATGAGTAAAAATAGGAAATACCCCCTAAACTGGCATTTCTCATTGTACAGCTTAAACAATTGCCAATGAGTAATAAATCCTACATGAAGATTATTTTCCTTATCCTTTGAAGTGAAATGAACAAAAAGAAATAAATATCGCTTATATATACGTTGTTAAAAAAAATTAAATTATCGACTATGAATTTTGTGTCAGTTGTCAGTAAATAAATTGTTTTGTGGCACACTGGCTAGAATGTGAGAACATTATAGAGAACCTTGGGTTTTATGTAATCATCAGTACAAGCATATACACAGATACACATCAGGAGCTTCAGAATGGGGAAAAGCATGCTTTAAGTTACTTTGACCTTTGGTATGATTTAGGCAGCGAACTGACTGGTTGGAGTATTTCTGAAACTGAGCAATACAAATCATGTATCTTTCCAATGTAGCACATTTCCTAACTCAGTCAAACCAGTCTTAAGTATCACCCACTTTAATCTGATGGATGTGCGCTAACTTAGAGCTGTTAGCTTAATGTTACTGCAGTTTGTACTTGAATGAGGGGGGGAATTCCTTCATGTGTTCAATCCTGGAGTAACAACAGAAAACGGAATCACTTGCCACATGGAAATAAATCACTGATGGGCTTTTTAAAGGTTGTACCTCTTAGAGCTTCACTCTGTATTAGCTAACATGCCAGTAGCTAATTAGCTATAAGCTAACTCTGATCACCACAACTCACATTTCTGAATAAAAACGCAAACAAAGCAGTTACCTTCATTCTCTCATATTAGTATAATATCACTGAAATGGTACCTCCATGAAAGAAGCACATTTGACATGATAGTTTTCAGTACTTGCCCAGTATTTTCTGTGTGAGAAGCTGCTGTTGTGTCGGTTAAGTGTGAAAAGAAAAACGCACTGTTTAATGACGCTGTTCATAAGCGGCCAGAACTGAACTGAAGGTGGATTGGCTCGAAGTTGTCGCTATCTGGGATGCATCTTTAGAATGGTAGCATCTGACGTCACAGGACATTAAAAGGCAGGCGGGATCCAGAAGTTAGTACAATACAATACAATACAATTTTATTTATATAGCACATTTAAAAAACCACAGGTATGCCAAAGTGCTTCACAGAACAGAGTTAGAGCAATAATAAATACAAATACAAAACACAAAATACAAATAAAATATACTAGCAGGCGGGTGGTATATATAATACACCAGGCATAGTAGGCACAGGTTAAAACATTATAAATATTAATAAAGCAAAAAAGATAACTTACAGTACACCAAAAATGCGGGCTCTAGGAGGCGGGGAAAGCAAGGCTAAACAAATAAGTTATTAATCGAGATTTAAAAGATTGAATTGAATCAGACGCCCGAATAGCTAGAGGGAGGTTATTCCAGAGGTAGGGTGCAACAGCGGCGAATGCGCGGTCACCTCTGGTCTTGAGCCGAGATCTAGGTCGCACCAGGAGCATTTGGCCTGCTGATCTAAGCGCTCTCCCAGGGGTATAAAAGCTGAGGAGATCCGTAAGATAGCTGGGCGCGGTGTTATTTATGATTTTAAAAGTGAGCAATAAGATTTTAAAATCAATACGAAATTTAATAGGGAGCCAGTGCAGGTCGGAAAGAACTGGAGTAATAGACTCAAACCTGCCAGTTCCAGTTAAAAGACGTGCAGCTGCATTTTGAACAAGCTGCAGTTTGTGAACAAGGGCAGAATGGAGACCAGTATAAAGGGAATTACAGTAATCTAATCTTGATGTATAAAAGGCATAGTAAACAGAATCCAAACACTGGTGACCAGCACGAACTCACCTTCTCTCATTTATTGACAGGATCGTTTTTGTCAGATTATATGGGCGAAAATCGTCACTTCATAAGATCAGCAGCAATATAACTGTAAGTACCAGTTACTGTTTGACTCTCGAAACAAACTTTTCATATTTGATAGTCCTGAAATGCACGGTGTGATGTAAAAACTAGATGCTAAAAGTAAAAAAAAAGACAGAGTTGGCAGAAGTAGAGACATATTCTGTACTTAAGTAGAAGGACAAATATTACTGTTACAAATACTGAAATTTTAATTTCAGTTTTAATTCATCAACCTTATGGATAAAGTGGAAGTCTTTTGTCTTCTGTGTTTAAAACAGTAGATCTATATAGGACTGACCACTGAATAACCTTTGTAGGCTATTGAAGGTTATTAAAAAATATACAATATTTGTGCAGCAGACACACGTTCATGTACGCTTACTTCTCTAGGATGTGTCCCATTACTTTACTCAGCTCAGATTTTCTCAATGAGCTCTTACACTATGTCCAAAGCATTTAGAAATCCAGAGCATTTTTGTGGCTCCAAACATGTTGCTTTGTTTACAACTAAGTGAGCTAAATGCCACTGTGGTGAGGAACACAGTTTTTCCTTCGCTTCAGGCTAAAGCAGTTGACCCACAAATAGCTAACAGGATTCAGGTTGGGGAATTCCCACAACGGTAACACTCACACCTGTCCACCTGCACACCTATGCATTTATGTAATGGTTATTCTCTCTCCCACACACATGCACTAAGACAAACAAATGCAAAATACATGTTAATCACGTGGGTAAACTGTGTCTCTGACAAGTAATGTGATTGGAGAAGCAGGGTTCCCCACCAATGATCCAGACTCACTGCAGACAACATGGAAAGGCTTGGCGTGAAAATAATCAGTAGCCCTGTGATTCCATTCATCTGGGGGTAGAACAGAAAGAGGCTGATAAATTGTGACAGCAGTCTAAACTATCCACCTTCTTTCCTCCCAGCCCCCTCCATCTCTGATCTATTTCCATAACTCTCTTTTCATCAAATATAAAAAAGAAAAATTTCTTAAATATACATAAAAATAACAGCAGATTTTAAAAAGCATTTTACTGAACATGAAATCCTTAAAGAAAACCGCTGAAATGCTTGTTTGACAGATTAAAACTTGTCTACTTCTCCCACTGAATCAAAATTTTGAGGTGTTTACATCTACAAAAACTTCACATCCACTTATGTGAATTAAAATGTCACTCATCTCTGTAATGCCTCTCTGTATCCTGCCCTAAAATGACAGAACATCTCATTGACTTTTCTCTAGTGCTTTTCTGTGAAGGTTCGGTGAAGGTTCAACTAGCTGCATCATAATGTGCTTATGGATCAGCAGGGACAAGGACACTTGAGTCTCTGTCACATGGTACACAACTTTCTAGCTTGCCTGTCCCAGAATATTCATAAACCAGTCCAAACTTATGCAGAACAAAATAACAAACTCAAAGTGCTCAAAGTGAATAAAATGTTTTTGTGTATCTATCAGTTTTTGTTTGTTTGTCTACTGTAGATACAGTCTGTAAATCTAATGGAATACTGGAATTCTTTCTCTGTTACAGCAGTGATTCCCAATCGAGACTACAGATGTCTCATCCCAGATGTCGTAAATCTGATTCTGATTTAACGAATCAGAAAAAAAGAAAATAGAAACTGATTTTAAATATGATTAAATTGATTGAGAACTGAAATTACTGCTAAACCTAATGGTAAACACTTTGAAATAGCTAGCTACAAATATAGAAATGACTAAAAAATGAACATTTTAATTGCACTGATTAACAGTGAAAAGAAAGAAATGGGTATGGAGAAGCAGTTCCAGTACATAGCTAACTTTAAACACCAAATTGTTTGCTAAACATACTGGTTATCAGTTAAACTTAAGCTATGGCTATCCCTACAGCTAAGTAAGTAAGCTGTAGAGATAGCCATGCTAAAACAAAGAAGTTAAAGAGAGAGAAAGCCTCTTCTAGGGCTCTCTTGTTTACCCATCACATGCCATCTCATCAACTTATTGCATCATTGGATTTAAGGACCAGTTACACCTCCATTTGCTGTCCCCCTTAGGGCACTTTTCAGGCTCTCTAAATGTTAGCCCTTTGCTCCTGTTTCAGTCAGTTCCTTGACTATATTTTCTCATCTATCTTTTTTGTGAACTGTCTAGTCTGGACAATGACTGAACCCATAGCTGGACTGGCCATCGGGCATACCGGGCATTTGCCCGGTGGGCCGCTGGCGATTTTTTGTTTTATATGGGCCGATCGATTTTTTTTTTTTTTTTTTGGAAGGGTATAAATAATGAAAGGTGTTGGATTGGCCAATTGGTCATGATCGACTCTGGGCTGGACCAATTACAGCCGAGGAGGTCGGATGCACCCTCCCCCTTGTTTAGCAATCTTATAGACGAACTAAAGAAAATGGAGAACAAAAAAAGGAAAGGAGGTGCAGAAAAAATTAGGGCCAAAAAGAAACAAGCCCTTCAGGCTGCCAAATGTGTAAAAATAACTGAATTGTTTGGCGGTAGCTATGGCATAGCTTCCACATATTTAGCAACATCAGCAAGTGGTGGAGGCCAGCAGGTGGATAAGGGAAAGGGGAGGCAAGAGGAGGAGAGACCCGAGGCGGCCGCCGGTCATAGTGGCAGAGGAACTGAACTTCAGGTAAGAAGTTATGACCTGCTGTCTCTCTGTGTCAGATATAAACCAAGTTTAGTTGGAGTTTGCTTTCGTTATGCTGACTTTTTACAGTCACTTAGAATAACTGGTACTGCGTACTAGCTAGCATGACGGAGTTTATATACTGCTGGGCGGGTGCTATGAAGTTACTGATAGTAAATTTTATTTTATGCTTAAGGTTAGTTTCTCAAACTCCTCAAAATCTTAACAAATTGTGCCAATCCTTACATGTTGCACCAGGCTGATTTATCATCAAAAGTGGAGAAGTCTGTGACAGAGGAGACAGAAGAGCAGCAGAGAGAGATGGAGAGATGACTTTATGTCATCCATGAGGGATGCATTTGACATATGTTTCACATATTATAGCCCAACAAGTTACTTATAGCAATTTAAATACGAGCAATCAGTTTTTGGCAAATACCGGAAATCAGTTTTTGGCAGACAATCACTTTTTGGCACAACACCGGCTATTGCAGTTAATAATACAACAGCTTCTTGCCATTTTTTGTGTTTCTTTTTATCGCTGTGTAACTGAGTTCAATTGAAAGCCTGCATGCGCTAGTACCTCTTGCCACAAGTTCCCAGAATCCTTTGCGGTTTTACCCCTGAATGACGTCACATTTTTGGTGGGCCGGTCTCTAGTCAAAATGCGCGGGCCGATTTTTTGTCCCAGTCCAGCCCTGACTGAACCCCCAAACAAACCTGTAAGTCAGCAAAACATAGAAATGCTTCCAACTGTCAACAAACAGTCAACTCAGCTACTGCTCTCAATTAAGTCATCACATGCAAAGGAATGAAAGGAATTCGTTGCTTATGTTATTTTTGTGAACAGTAAAAGAAAAACAAGGAATAACAAGCAATTTTGCTTTTTTCATCATGGGTCTCTGTCCTGCTTTTGACTCCACAATCTTTGGGATTACAGCCTGTGATTACGACACCCTTAACATCATACCAGCCCTCTGTTATTTATTTATTTATTTTAAATAGCTCAGCTGTAGTTTAAAAAATGTAAACGCAAAATGTAAAAAGTGATAGTACATAGTAATAAATTGTAAAGCAGTTTAAAAAAATAAAACCCATTCATGTCATAATAGGTCACAAATTATGGAAATTATTAAAACGAATATATTTTTAATGAAATGTTAAAATGTAATGAAAAATATAAAGTCTACTCTTTAAGAGTATTTTATTTAAAGAGAAAAACTGCATTTTCTATTACTTACAATGAAGTAGGCTCATTGTTCAGTACTACACTGCACTTAAGCTAGTTTCAAGGTATAGGAACCAAAGGTCAAATTAAGTCTTTAGTTTTTTCAAGTATTCAAGGTTTAGGAAAAGAAAAGTAAAGATTTAAAATGTTGTTCCTTTGATATGAAGGTACTGTGTTCTGCCTAGTTAGAATAACTAACTTGGAGGCCAGTGATGTAATAACATGTTTTTCTATATGTTTACCCAGAGAAATTGAAAAGTTTAGTTTGGGCTGCAAAAACTGAGACTGTCGCCATTAAGTCATCAAAGATGTAGATGAGAAGGAGTTTTGAAAGGTAGAGCGCAGAGCATCAGAAAAGTTTCCAGCACTCAGAGTGAGAGGTGTGTTCTCTGCTGGGACACGAGTAGAGTCCCCTTGCAGTCAAAAAGCTGATGGGGAATTCCCTCTTTGAGGTGCATGGGGAAATCACACACACACATATATGCGTACATGCATGTGCTCACTTAAGTATTATTTTGTCACATTTTCACATTAGTATTTCCCCGATGCTGTCACTATATGGGCAGTTATAGCACATGAATAAGTGAGAAACTAATGGCTGTTATAGTCATGTGGTCCCTGTAAGGCAATGAGCTGTGTGAGTGTGTGTGTGCGATCTGGGTGGAAGAAGACGTTAGTTTGTGGTGAGTGTTTCCTGTTAGTGACAAGTTAATAGGACCACCGATGTCTCAGAAGAGGTGGGGAGAGCCCCCCCTGGTCCCCCCAGTGTATCTCCTGATACTAAACTTGTCTCGGCTTCCTCCCGTTAGTTCAGCATGTGGAATCATTACCTGCAGCAGTTTATCTCTTATCAAGAATACACCCTGCAGAGTTATGTTTTCTGTCAAGCTGTGGCTTTATCTCCACGTACATCGCTGCAAACCCACACAAATGTATCTTTAAATTATTTTTTTTAATGCTCAAAGTTTCCAAACACAAATAATACATTTATTTAAGCTGCTCTGAACATTTGCATGCAAAAGGTTTTATTATTTAAAATTTATGTTGTTAAAAATGTAAAGGTGTTAAAATGCTTTTGGATGCAAACATTTGGCTTTCATGAGAAGCTGCAATAAGTGGTTTAGTTGATCTAATATCTAATTATGGATATTAGATCAACCAAATGGAATTTTGTTTTTGATATTGGAAGAAACTTAAGGAAAAGATTTAATTGAGAAGTTAAAATTGTTGTTTTTCTAATTTGATTAATGTTTTTTTTTTTGGTTTTGGTTTTTTTTTTTTAAACACGTTTCACTTTTGGGAAATTCTCGAGTTTATCTTCTCTGGTAAGATTAATTAACATAACTGGTAATAATAGAAATAAACTCAAGGAAATGCATTTACTCTCTGGTGACAGTAAATGACACAAACAACCATCCCAAACTTTCCCATGGGCAATCCCTTCATCTTCTTAACTGTATCACGCCTCGGTGCTAACAGGCAAAGCAAAAGTACCTTTCTTGGACGAAAACCCCCACTGCCTTCAGAGTATGATGCGCCCAAACAATATCTGATTTCTCTGGTAAAGAAATAATATTACTTTGCTTTCTTTCAGCTGTTTTCTCTACAGTTCTATAATTATAAATCACTTGTTTTGTTGACATAAGGAGAAACAATGCAGTTTTTTTTTATTTCCGTTTTCTACCTACAGAGATAGATGGAAATTTTTTATTTTTGCTTCTTTCCCCCTTTTGCTGCTCAGCTGCTCAAAGGAAAGAATGTTAATATTATTATATTTATGTTTTAATACATTCCTTGTATGTACACAATGTAATGTGATTTACTGATATAGACTAGATTAGACTATTATTCAAAATCTATGGCTAACCAACCTTGGATCAGGGATGTGCTTGTGTCTAACATTGACTGCCTTCTTAGCAGTGATGGGATTAGGTCTGGCAGTAATCAATCCAGATATGGCTACAGGCATGGACCTGGTGTCAACTGGGCCTGACCCAGGTGCAGGGACTACCATAAAGCCACCTGGGGTGCTGGGCAGGGTCAAGAATGCTGGGCTGGATGTAAATGATGACGCTGAAAGGCTTGAGCTTAGCAATGAGGACACTGGGATTCCAGGTGGTTATGAACATGACAGCTTGGCAGCACAGGGGACGAGAATGTTGGAAATGAATGGTGACCTTGAAAGTCATGGTTTCTCTTTGAAGAAGGTGGTGAATTCAAGGAAACAGCCGTAGGAATGCAGTTGGCAGGAGCAGCAGCAGGTGTTTTGCTTGCAAGCTGCACAATGAACCACCCAGCTGTGACGGAGAGTGGACTAATATTGGCGCCCAAGACCAGGCATGGCATCCTTCAGGACCACACCTTCAGTTGGGGGATCTCATAGTGGGCTAAGTCCTCGTAACAGTGGGCCCATATTCAGGGATGAGATTGGCTACAATTTCAAAGAGTTTCATGAAAAAAAAATGCCACCATTAAATGCCTCCTTGTCCAAAGAGCCTGTTGTGATCAAAGTGTAATGTCAAAAAGTGAGGACAAGGGGGCATTGGTATAGCTCACCTGGTTGAGCTGTACCAAAGGTGCTGAAGAAGCTTGGGTTGAAGCATACCACAAACCATTTTTAGCTTTTTCTTCTCACTCTTTCCTTCCTTTCCTTTTTAGTCTCCTAACTTTATTATTAAGCCTAAAACATCTTTACATATACACACAAGAATTTTGAGATGCTTGGACCCAAAGAGGTAGACAGAAATAACCAAAAAATAAAAGATACAAGTCTTAGTTCAGACTGAAAGCAGTCCAAAGGACTTACGTTTAGGACTGGTAAAGCTTACATTTACCAGAACTAAAATTCACAAGAATACTACAAAAATACTACAAAAATGAAAGGAATGAACAGGAATCTGAAAATACAATAAACACAAATAAAATAAGAGCAATAGCCGGGAAGACGTAACCAGAAACTTAGCTGATTTAAAACTCCAGAACACAAGACTTCTGCTAAAAGTAGACTGTTTTCCATCCATCCTATTCACCCCATTGTGGGGGGGAAAATCTAGTTAAATGATACAGATTTTATTAAAACTGACACAGCAAGAGGATCCTTTCACTGAAATTTGTGTCATTTAACAGAACAACTAAATTCAAGATAGCAGCTTGGCTGGATGGGTGCCTTCCCTTCCACACAGGCTATTTTACTCTCCCACAGAGTGAATTGATTCTCCCATGTGTTTGGACACCGCTCAAGCTCAGCCACTGACACTGAGCAACTGCCAAACAAGACAAAAATTATTTGATCACCAAATGATTGTTAATGTCTTGTGGAAGAATATTCAATTAGCCAGCGGGTACATTTAAAAAATATTAACCTGCTTCTGTTACTGTTGCCTTTCTTTGTTCAACTTCACACAGAAATTCTTTGCATCCACAACATCTTCAAGGACTTTAATGTTTACTTTCCCATCTTTGAATTTCTTCTCTTGGTAGCAATCATAACAACCGCTTGATGACTAATGCAAGAAAAGCAGAGAACGAGACTTACATCGAGACAGGGAAGGAGAGAAAGACGCTAAGAAAGAAAAGCAAGAGTAGGGAAAAAATGAGTGAGGGAGACAGAGAGAAAGAGCTAGGTGCTAGGCCCTCATCATCGATCGCCCACACATATATTCCATCCACTTCTCCATCACTCCATTACCTCCATGTAAATGACAGCTCTCTGTGTCCCGCTGAGGGGAGAAAAGGCCTATTAACACCACAGCACATGAAGCCCAAGCACTGTTTTCAGCCCACGCAGAGTACTCCTTCACCCTCACACTCCCACACTTATATACACACACTCATACGTGCACATACAGTACACAGCTGGGCCAGGGAAAGGAGGGCGGATGCAAAGAAGAGGTGGGCAAGGGATGGTCATTCAGTAGAGTTTCTAATCTGCTGCACAAAAGCAGAGGCAAAAGATGAAATCACTTATTATGCCTTGATTGTTGGTGGGTGTGGGCTCCGACAGCCGGCAACGTGCCTCGTGGGTAAATCAAGCATTACGAACCAACCTGCCCTGCTTTGTTACTCACTTTCTATCCTTCATGTCTAATTTCTAATCGCAGACGGAGAAAATTTATACCACGGTGACAGACGGACGGGTGTATCTGTGTTATTATTTGACATTATGGAGCACGCTGGAGGACGTTCCCTCAGTTGAGACATCACATTGGCCATAATTTCTGTCAAAAGCAGGAAAAACAACAAAGCGTGTTTGACAAGACAGACAAATGCTTCCCTTGTTCATCAAAAAGCCATACACATTAGCGCTGGACCGTGACTGCTGTCCCTTCACATGGAAACGCACCCAGATATCCCATCAGCTTCCCTTCCGTATTATTATGGAGGCAGTGGACCCACGGACTAATATTTAAAAGGGGAATGGAAAAGACAACGGCATATTATGGACATTCATCCCCTTCTCTCGCTGCCCAGTGAGGTGTGTTTGCATTCCCACTATCCCACCACTGAAGCAAATTTGGAATTTCTGATTACGGCGTCAAAATAACCATGTGTTTTCTCACTTTCTCATGGCTGCTGGATATCACCGACCACCGTGTGGCTGTCGCTCACAAAGGGCACCTTTTCCATCCCGGCGTTAACAAAGCATCCTTGACAAGACTGTGGAGTTGTTTGGAGGTTATGTTTATAGCATTTGGAAAACGCACTCATGGAAATATGGAAGTTAAAAACAAAAGGAAAACCCAACAGTCAAACACACAAAAACACACACACAAACACAAAAAAAACAGTGGCACTGGTTTAATGTACCCAGTAAATAATGGAGTTACAATCAGTCACTCAGAAAAGTGTGTAATTATGCTAATTTACATTCAACGCAGTTGGTGATATGTGTGCATAAAGTGGGGTCAGGTCAGCCATCACGTCAGGTAGTATAAGAACCTAAAAGAATTACAACTGTATAACTGCAAAATTATTTATTTTCAGTCTATTTATTACGTAAGTGCACAAGAAATTATCTAAGAATGCTGTTTATATGAGTATTTCACAGCTACGCAGTTTTGATTAAAAAAAAATCAATGCTGAAAATTTTGTCCAGTGTAATGAAACAAGATATTCTAGCTCACATCAGGAATGCCCACATCGTCTTTAATTGCTGGTTCAAAGATATGTACAGTAATTACAGATCTTTGTGTGGACAAGGCATTGCAGTTTTCTATAAAGCAAACGCCTTTAAAGCTTCTTGTGACCACTGATCCAAAGCATGTTCACTGACTCACACACACAGCGAGCTAAAAAATGAAAAACGCTCGACACAGTCTGTGCTGCTACATTGTGCCTGTTGTGGCTCAGTGCTCTGGAAGATGACTGAGCTTGTACAGGAACTATGTCTGAAATGTCTTTCTAATCAGTTTATCCGCAAAGATGTACAATGAATTTGCAATTTCTCTGTTTTTCTAACAATATTCATGGTGCAAAGCAGATAAAGCAAGGTTCTTTTTTTTAATTCATTGTTCTGTCTTCACAAATCAAAGACTGTGTATTAGATAAATATGGAAAAACTAGATTTTAACATAAGGAAGGAGGCGTTTTAACCTAAATCTCTGTTAGCCCAAAGTAGTCCTATGCTCTAAAACTTGCATCTTTAACATCGGCTCTTAAATTTGTGCACAAATCGACATGCCCAGTTCTATAAGCTCTCATGACGTAGCTCTTCCCAGACTATAGCATTGCCTCTGATTAAAATTGTTGCCTGTGTTTTCTCCAAATCCATAGTCACGTAAAAATAAATATGTACGTGTTGCTTTCAGTTCGGTTACATTTATTTATTTATTTTGTGATGTGATTTCATTTAGCAAGCAAAAACAAACATTACATTACATTTAGTTTAAAATCTGAACGCCATGCTTCAAAAAGAAGGGCTATGGATCCGTAACCAAATGCATAGTCTAGCGACATGTGTGCACTGATTTCATATGATACCCAAAGAGGTCTCACAAGGATATGCATGTCAGGGTTTTTTTTTTTTTGTTTGTTTGTTTTTTGGGGGGGGGGGGGGGTTGGTTTTGGTTCTGTTGGCTTGTATTACCAATTTTATTCCCTTGTCTTTCAATCTCCATTTGTCCTTCCTCCATCACGCTCTCTTGCAATCTGCAGCCGAGATTTTCTTGCTTGAATAAATTACACATGCAGGTGTTATCTTGTGAGAGGAATATGCGCAAGAAATGAACTCGCAGAAAAAGTACCACGGACACACAGTAATTCATCTTTGTTAATTGACATTGTGTGTGTGTGTGTGTGTGTGTGTGTGTGTGTGTGTGTGTGTGTGTGTGTGTGTGTGTTTGCGTGTAAACCATGCAAAAGTATGAGACAGGAAAGGTGGACTAATAAAGAAAGTGAGAAAAATGTTTGAAGACATATGCGTGGAGGTGAATAACTGGCAAGATAGCAACACATAAAATCCAGTATAGACGAACACACACAAACAACAATGGGGGGAGGAGAGTGACATTCTAGTTAAGCCTGCCTTCATGGATCACTCTCACTTCTCACATAAAGAGGGATGACTCTATTGGGTGCCCGAGAAGAAGAGCAAGGTGAAAAACGAAGGACGGGCTGCTGCTGTTTTAGGGGGGGAAAAGTGAAGTGAAGTTTGAAGAGAGCAGCACAGTGAGAGGAGAGGGTTTGTGGAGCATGAGAGGGAGGGAGAGAGAGCGAGAGTGACAGTGAGAGAGAGCGAGAGAGAGAGGGGAAGGGGGAGAAAGACAAGAAGAGAGGCTCAGTGAGACAGACAGATGGAGGAGAAGCATGTAGCAGCAGAGAGGGGAGGAGGAGGAGAAACAAAGCGTGTTGACTGAGGAAGTGTGCGGGCCATGTGCTCAGGTAGGTCCTATCTATATCTACTACTTCCAACGGAGGTCCTCCATTCTCACGTTTACAACCTCTTTTTTTCTCTCTCTGCTTCTGTCTCTTTCTACAAAAATGAGTAATAACACAAGGTAGGATGGCTTTCTTCTTGCTATTCAGAGGCACAGGGCTCAAAAGAATTTTGTGTGTTTTCACTTCTTTTTCTGCCTTTATGAATCCCATGCAGTGCCGCTTTTTTTCTTCTTTTTTTAATGTGATGATGCCATTGTGAGTGCAAGTTTTTCCTTTGGTTCAGTGTTGCATGCTGTGATTTGCAAAAAGAATTGCTCGTGTTGGACTGATACCACAGATGCAGTGCAAATTGGGAGATTTTATTCAGATCTGGCTGTATCATAGTGTGTGTGTGTGCGAGTGCGCGTGTGTGTGTGTGTGCATGTTGAGCTGTGTGATGGTCTACAATACTGGTAGGATATTGGCAGGAGTGAGGAATGTGTGAGACTTCTCCCCAGATCTCTTTGTTCCTTCTCTTTCTCTCTCATTTTCTTTCTCCTTTTTTTCCTCTGGGGTTGCACACACACACACACACACACACACACACAACACACTCTCACACAAACCAACTCTTGCAGAAAACCAGTTGAAACTTCCCACCGGCAGGAGAGAAATGCCTGGAATGTGATTATCACGTATTTGTGTTTATTTTATCACTGCGGGTCGCTTGCAAAGCAAAAGAGGAAACCAGATCAGGCGCATGCCCAGCACTGTGTGTGTGTGTGCGTGCGTGTGTTTATGTGTGTAAAATACATGCGTGTGCTCAGTGGTGGTGATGGTGGTGGGTGGGTGGGTGTAGAGGGGATAGAGTGGGAGGGTAAAGAGTGAGCTATTTGGCAGTGCACGTGAGTGTGTGGGTGGTGTGTGGGTGTCAGGGTGAGTGGGTGCAGAGCTCTCTTTGAGTGAGAGCACATGTGACTCGAAGTGTGTGTGGGTGTTGAGTGTGTGTGTGTAGAAAGATGAAAAGTGCTGCGTGCGCGGGCGCGTGTGTGTGCAAAAGGTGAGGTGATTGTGTGTTTCCGAGTCACCTTCGCAGAAAGAGGTGGAGGAAAGAAAAGGGGAAAGAAAAAAAAACTTTCCTTTCTTTATGTTGTATGCTCATTTACACACATGCACACACACACACACAGTTCAGGCGCCTGTCAAACCCAATGCATTCCAGAGCGCTCGAACACACAGAGTCTGAATGGTGGGATGAATGCGGGGAAATTCAGCTGAAACGTGAGGACAAAAGCCAGGGGGACATTTAAGAGGGTTTAACTCGGCAGAACCCTGGGAATCAGGGAGGAAACACACACACGCACGCACACACTGTAAGCATGCACACTTACATTATTGCATGCCTATGCACACTGAAATGTGAATAACTGCACTCTAAAATGTGTATACATCCTGACACACACACACACACATACACATATGTACAGCTGCGGCTCCAACAAACTGTTAGAGTCTGGAACAGAGGGGAATTCCCAGGGAGGAGACGGTGAAAACACACCTCTGCCTTCATATACACAATGAACCTGGGAGCCAAAATACCAGTGCTGAAACACACTGGTGGAGGTACTGGAGCTGCGGTATGCCAGTCACTTCAATGGTAACGCTGTATTGAATTCTTTTAAAAACCACCGATAGCTCAAAGGGAGTTCTGCGAGTGACAAATTCTTCAAGTATGACAAAGCAACACCGCTTCTTTGAAGGCTTCATGTGTAAAACATCAACCCGGGACTAAACTGTTGAATGGGCTCATAAAACACCAATTGGCCGAGTCTTGAGAATGGATTAGCGTTATAGCAATCGAGATAAGGCATTTTAACTCTGACGTGCCACTTTGTGAAGGACAATAGCGACGGAAAGAATGCAGAGATTTCCGCCAAAATGCCAACACTTTATGACATTTCCAGCAATTATATCAATTAGAAGTTTTAGGGGTGTTTTTTTTGCAGTTTCTTGAGTCTCCAGAGACACTGCGGTTTCAACTTGTTCTGTTGACATCATGAAGTAAAGATTATCAAAGTCTGCGACACATAAACATGCCTTGCGAAAGTGTTTATCTGCGACTTCAAAGTCGGCTCGGTATCTCCCAAGTTGAGATTTCATCAGGTGTTTGCTGTTCAGGTTTGGGCAGACAGAAAAAAGGGGACTGGAGTTCAATGAACATTACAGGTCAACCCCCTCCTTTCCCCGCACCTCCTGCCTCTGATGTGCACTATAGACGTTATATGACGTGTGTCGGGGAGGAGGAAAGGGAAGGGCGAGGTGACGGGGTCGCATTTGTACAGAACTGGAATCAATATTGCTCACTCCGAGTCAGATCAGTATACACGCAGAATCGAAAGCCCGGGTCCTCTTGCTGAGAAACATGAAGGGGGAAAGTGTGGGATTATCCCCAGTCGCTGCAGTCTTTGCACACCCTGCAATAGCAGTTTGAGGTCACTGCAAAATGCACCTTTATTTAACTGTTTACCATTAATTTACTGAATCTGTTCTGTGAGCAAAACCAATTCAAATTCCTCAGATTTCATGCTTATCTAGCCTAACTGTGACTGCCAAACATTCCCTAGTGAATCGGATTGTGAAATGATAAAATTTAAAATCGTCAAGTCAATTTTTACCCGCCTTGTTAGTTTGCTAAATAATCGTTTCAGTCAGTTAATCACAAGTCTTAACAGTGCAGAGCTCATCAAAAGCTCCGTCAGGTATGAAAAAGCTGCCTCTTTGCCTCCGTCAATCGGGTGAAATCCTAGATGAAGTCCTCCTTAGCCGTGTGAGGTGACCTGCCAAGCGCCATAGGGTTAAATTAATTTGGTCACACGGCTTACAGAAAAAAACAACAGCCTGCAAACACAGAAATATTTCTGGGAAGTTTACATTGAAGAAATACCCATCCCAAATACCAGAAACTGAGGTCATAACTGCACTCATAACCAGATAAGAGAAAGAGTGGGCACAGTAATTTATTCAGGGAATTTTCACAATATGAACCCCTCGTCATCATACCGGCGGTGATATTGTCATTGTGGTTCAGAGACCTCATAGCTCCTCAAAAACCATGCGCCGGTGGACTGAAGAGAAACAAGCAGCAGAAACATTTGTTAATTTCCCAGATCGCTGTCACAAAAAAACAAAACAAAACAAAAGAAATCACTCTCACTCTCAAAGTGAGAGTGATGAGACAGCCTGCAAGAGCAAAACGGGGGGAGGGAGCAGGTGAGCAAGAACACATCATATCACATATTTCATAGGAAATTTATACAAATGCAGACGCATACATTAAACAGTGCAGGTACAATCCCACTGCAGGTGTATTTCCCCAGTGAAAGATACAGAGAGACAGCTCTCAGTCAACTTGTTATCTCTGAAATGTTTTCACGCTCTGACTGAGCGCTTGTGGGGAGCTGAGCTGCTAAATGAAACAGTCGCAGAACTGTAAGCATCCTTCAGCTCATTGGTAAAACTGTTAAATGTGACTGCTTGCTGTTCAGCCTGTCTTTTTTTTTTTTTTTTTGGAGTAGTTAAGAGTTTTAAAAAATTGAACAGGAGAGAGTTGATATTTAAAGGTTTTTTCTTTTTAAAAAGATGATGCTAAGCTGTGACATTTCTTAAAGTCATCATTAAATGTCTGTGCAGAGCTATTTGGACCTGGCACAATAACACAGGGGTTCCCACAAAAACATTAGCATTGCATGTATGCTTGTGCAGAGGAGTGAAATCTGTTTTAAGTGAAATTCACCTTGTGCGCTCAGCTTGCAAAGGACCTTTTTCTCCCTAGATGACCCCCCACCCGACTCTGGAAAGCCACTGCACACAGCAGGAGGAAAAATGTACTATCTACTCCTAAAGGAAATGTTTAGAGCTCCTAATTTATTACTGGAAAGCTGAGGCTTGTTTAGCATATTTTGCAGCACCTCGTCTTGTGATTTAGTTGCAGGGAAAACCGGAGGAATGTCCTCATCGCTTTGGAGCTTTTGATTTTTAAAAGAAATTCTTTACTATCTGCAGCTGAGTGGCGTTTACTGGTTTGTTGGAGTTTGAAATTAGGTGCTGAAATCACACAGAAATGTAGAAATTTTCTCTGCCTTCCCCTCTTCGTTTTTCACTTCTGTTCTCTGTGTGCAGGTGTTTTTCTCTCTCTTGGGTGTGTCACTGACAGTGGCATCACTATCCTGATATTAGTCTCCGCGGTCGAGCAGGGGACAGTCCCCGGAGCTCAAGGGGAGGGCGACGGGAGGAGGGGGGGATTTCTCGCGGGCTGAGGTCGATGCGGGGACCGAGCTGTGGCCGACTGATGTGACTGATTGTTGTTTTTTCGGGGGGTAGCCAGCCTCCAGTTCGAGGCAACAAGAACCAGTCAGTGGCATTTCCGAGCGATCCGCTGTAAAGGCCCGCAGGCAGGCGGGCAGGCACACAGATAAAACAGAGAGAGAAAGAGAGAGAGAGAAGGGACTCTCACGTCAGATGAGTAATAGAGCGGTGTATTACCACGGCACAAAATGCGAGAGACGTGATAAATCGATCCTCCTCCTTTCCTCCCGCATATATCTGCGGTTGTCTCCGCTTGTTCCACCAGCACTTTTTCTTTCTTTTCTTTCTTTTTATTGCGCTCAGCCCTCGGTGATGTGTTGTTTCAGCTTCTGCTTCTCGCGTGCTCTCGTACGCGCAACGGATAGATCTCGGAGCGCTGCGCTCGAGGAAGGTGTCTGCAAACTGGGCTCTTTTTTTTTTTCTTTTCTTCTTTTTTAGCTTCAGCTGATCTGCAACACAGACGAATACACACAGGTACCGCAGTTTGATGATAAGAATTTACAATTTCAGTTGTCATTATTGTTATTATTGTTATTATTATTAGTAGTAGTATTAATATTAGTATTGTTATTATCAGTGCCAAAAAACAGTAGTGAATAAGAAAATGAAGAGGGCTGTTTTATTCATAGACTTAAATATTTAAAAATGTGTGCTTTGACTTTGTCGGTGTGGTGTAGAAGTTCTATTAGGGCTGGCACTGTTTACATGCGGCGAGACTTGAACATGGCATTGCAACAGTGTGTGGTCTTCTCTGGCAAGGCCTCTTGTGCGAGCGCTATTACTTCACGCCCGCGTTTACGTGTTTGTGCGCGCGCGTGTGAGAGAGGGAGAAAGAAAAGAAAAGAGGAGGGGGGCGTGAGTTGAGGGCTGGAGGAAATTCTTGTGTGTTGGAATGCGTTTACCCCGGGGGAGACCCGTGACTTCGGGATAGACGAGGGGCGCAGAGAGAGAGAGAGAGATGCATGTGGCGTGAGGAGAGAGAGTGAGCGGTCTATTGTGAGTGCACTGGCTTTCTAAGAAATCTCTGAATGGTGTGTTTGATGTGTTTGTTAATGCGAATATCACAGTAATCGGGCGTGAAGGGACTTGAGTTTTTTTTTAAGTGAATTAGATTGTCTGTTCGAATTATTCACATTTTTCTCTTTGATTTTATTGTTCTTCCTTTAGAGGACTATAATTGAAACCATGCTCCGTTAGTTTTAGAAAGAGTGTTGCTGTATCCAACAGGGGGCACTTGTGACACGTGCAGTTGGATCTCTGTGGTTATTAATGTATTAACTCTGGCCGTTAATATCAATTTCAAATTTTGTATTTTCTTTAAAAGCTTAATATTGTTTTGCACGTTTAGTGTCTCGTTTTTCTTTTTCCAGACTTGACAATAAGCACGTTAAACAGAATTTCAGAGGAGTTTGCAGAATTAGAAGCTTTTTAAAAACAAACAAACAAACTTTTGATCAAAACTTGCTCCTCAGTCTACTCAGAGTCCATCAGATTTAGGACTTCGTGGGAGCTTTGCAGTAGTCTAAGTGATTTTCATTTTGCAGGTTGTCCCTGCCTCCTGATCCTCCATCAGCTGTATCTGTTGTTTAGTCAGTACAGAAAGTACAGAAAGTAGAGAACCAAAGTGCATAGACTGCCTCTGCAACCCTGCTCATATCAAACATAACATGCCACAAATGTGACTTCACCCTTAAGGGAAAATAAGCATTAGTGACAGTATTGGAGGAGACTGAGCTTTATCTGATTATACACAGTCGGAGTGTATAATCTGAAAGCTGACAGCATATGCCATGTACTGTACTTGAAACTTTGACAGAAGTTGGTGCATCGATTTACTTTTTTAATGGACAGACTGAGGTTAGGATCCCGGTTGGTATTGGACACAAATCAGTGTTTCTGGAACAGTGCTGGGGACTAGAGGGAGATGGACTGCTAAAAGCTCGCCCACACACAAATGTGAGATATTCTAATGAGCAATCTGGCCCTTTCTGAATATTATTCACAGTACAAGCATCCTACGATGTGTGACATTGTGCGAGTCTATCAATTTCGTAAAATATCTTCTTTTTTTCCTTCCTCAAAAATTTTCTGTTTGATAAAGGTGTCAGTGATAAGAATATTTGAAAAGGCTCCGTATGATGTGAGTGACATGCTCCTCTGCCACCCGTTTTTCACAGCTCGAGCTCTTCACGATGCACATCTGTGAAAAGGCGGCAAAGACCTGCAATCCATGGCTCCTGTCCTGCTGGTAAGAATCACACATTTTCTGTGATTTTTCACTGATGCAGAAATAGCTTGAATTCATTTCTCAAATGGAAAAGTTGAACCTGAGCGGCAGCAGACCAGGTTCCATTTGAAGTTAATGCACCTTGCACTGAACGCATCGTTGCGAGCTTTAGATCAAAATGTTGTATCAGTCTTTTCTCTTGAAATCTTACCTTTCACAATCCATCTACTATATCTAAGGAGACCTCATCACTCTCACAATCCAAATCCTCCCCTGTAGCTGCAATTTATAAATAACTACAACCTACTGAGCTCAGCTGTGTTAAAAGCTCTTTACGTACAGTAGGCAACAGTAGATGTCAACATTTTTTTTAAATGTAGTGTATTTGATATAAAACTGGCAAAAGATTCAAACACACACATGCAGCATGCACGGCCCACACACTCCCACGTGTTTCCCCTGCCTTTGCTCTCTTCAGATGTGAGGCACATGACATCATTAAAGAAGTGATCGAAAAATCACTGTAGGTACTGCATGTGGGTTTTGTGTGTGTGCATGTTTTTGTTTCTGTGTGGGTGATGGGGAATGAAAGCCAAAGCTCCAGAGCCGTGGGCCCATGGTGGCTATGTGTGTGTGTTTGTGTGCGTGTGTGCCCAGCCGGAGGCTCTGGTCCTGGGCTGCACTGCCTCCCACGCTGGGGTACGGCTGGGGCTGAGTGGGAGGGAAGAGTGGGAGGTAAGAGTGGGCTGGGGCTGTGAGTCAGCCTGCTGCTGAGCCCCTAGACACGAGAGCGCTGAGGGAAGAAGCACACGGGCAAGAGTCCTCTCCCTGCCAGCGTTTTGAAGAAACTGTTAAGTTTATTACGAGGAGTCTACAAGTCCCGGGAGAAGTAACTGCTGGGATTACACATAGGACAGAAGGCAGTGGTGGGAGAAGGCTCTGAAGGTATTGAGAAGATGGAGTAAATTACAATTTCAGTGGGGCTGACGGCTCCTCAAAACATGGTCAGGAGCTACAGGAGAAGGCAGGGGACACAAAGATGTTGCATGCATCTTTGTTGGTTCTTTATTTTACTGATGTGAATTTCTAATGTTAAACTTAGATCAAAAAGTGGCTCTGCAGA
Source organism: Maylandia zebra (assembly GCF_041146795.1). Taxonomy (NCBI): domain Eukaryota; kingdom Metazoa; phylum Chordata; class Actinopteri; order Cichliformes; family Cichlidae; genus Maylandia; species Maylandia zebra. The sequence goes on along the minus strand of NC_135182.1, from coordinate 10,190,961 downwards.
CCACTTCTGTATTTTTAGACCTTTTAGACCTTCGTGTATTTCCACAGAACAGCTCTGAATACCACAGTCTCAGCCTGCTTATGCATTTTCTTGCACTTCTGAGACAGATGGCGGTATCAGGCCCAGCCCCATCTGCTGGAACCACTTGCTCTTTCTCACTCTGTCTGCTGAGAAAACAAAGCTCCATGCTGCATGTCCATTTAATCTTCAGTGAATGACACACTCCCATTCCACACTATGCATATGCATAGTCCATTAGTCAAAAGCAACAGGGACCGTTTGTCTCTGGTGCTTTTTGCCAGGTTAATAAACTTTCTAGTGTGAAGCTCACAGGAGTGTAGCCTGCATTGCAGATCACAAGTTATTTACTCACTGCAGGATCATTCATGAATGCTCTCCGTTCATCCTGCAAGTAGAGCTGCTGTTTAAAGGAAAATGCGAGATTTGATGTGTAAATCTTCTTCACGTGTACAGGAGCATGATTAGCCTGTAAATACTGTGGTAAAAAAATAGCTTAGAGGAGATTCTTCATGCTTTTTTAGGGGTTAAGTAGCCTAATACAGGTAGCTGAAAACTGCAGTCATCCTCAATATCTCTAAGAATGAGAATAAATATTGTATCTGGTGGAACAAATTCTTGTATAGGGTGGGAAATATTTCTAGATGTAGAGTAGTGTTTGGTATTCATGCTTCATCAGATACATAATTTTTTTTTTAAGTTTTAAAATCATGCTTTTGTGTCAATGAACTAATGACTCACTAAGGGGACTTGTTAGTTGTCTCTGAATTTTTCATTTTCTGTCATCTTTTTCCCTTCACCCCAAAACCCAGTCACAGCAGATGGCTGAGTGTCCCTCAGCCTAGCTGCGTCTCATCCTGTCAAAAGGCAGTTCTTCTGCCCTACTGTTGCCAAATGCATGCACATAGGGGATATTGTAGAGTCTTTACGGTACAGTGTGAAACACCTTGAGATGACTGTTGTTTTGCTATAAAAACAAAACTGAAATGAAATAGGTTTGTCATCCGACTATTCTGTAAATTGTCTTTCTAAATGTGAAACTTGCATCTCAATATTATGTTTATTAAGAAAAGCTGAAGCAAGTGTCATTGCTAGCTTCACATACTGACATACATACTTGACATCAGTAATTGATAAGATTAAAATCAAATTAACTCTAAATTGTTGTAGTTCCATTTTAGGAGATTTCATGACACCACTCTCAGGGCCACAATGTCCCAGTGAACTCAGCAGCGGTGTTTCTGGGCTGGGCCGGTTGTTCTGATAATAGAAGGTGGTTCTCCAGGAAGCCAAGAGGGAGTCCACCAGTCTGGGGTGTAGGACCAGTAAGTGGGCCAGCTATGGGATCAGCCCAGGGGTGTGGAGCAGCAGTCGATGAGGCGGTGGGAAGTGCTGGAGGGATGTGGACGGGTGAAAAAGGAAGGCAGGCGAGGAATGGGAGGGAAGGACACGGAAGTGAGAGCAGGAAACGCTGGTAGGAGCAGTGGGAGTGGGGAGTGGAATGTTTCACAAGAGCTTTATCTGCACTGTAGCGTCAAGATGTGGGCATCCGCTGTTGGTGTCACTGTTCAGACAGCCACCCGCCAAGCGAGGGAGCTCATGTGTGACATAGCCATCCTCTGACACATGCGCACATTCTCCACAGTGTGACCCCTCACCGCCTTGGCAGAGCTCACTGCTCTTATATCCTGGGAGTGGGCCAGCCTGCAGCACCGTCCCAGCCTTCGTATAGTCCACGCTGTGAGGTTGTGGAATAGAGAGAGAAAGTCTTGCAGTGTAAGTGAGGGAGTCAGTGCTATGCATTAGTGGGTTCTGTTAAAGGGACCACAATACTGGCGGCCATACATTCATGCATATGTAAGTAATGCATTTCTGCACTAATCAGATCATGCTGTCACGGGCACATTATGCATTTTACTACAAGAGCATGAAAACTGCAGTCAGTGCAACTGTTATTACTGCATTTAATCAAAGCAGAAATGCTCAGCCTTCATTCATCAGATTGTTTGTTTTCATATGAATTGACCTATTAACCACAATAATTTATACAAGAATAGGGACAAGCCTATAAGACAGGTAAATATTATTTAATTCTGTGCAATAGGCACAACTAGATTTTAGCTCCATGCACTTCCAAATGTTGTATTTGAAGGAGTGTGTATAATATTAAACGGAGGTGGAACCATCTCTGGTGGGCCTGTTATGGACTGCGGAGCTTAAAATGAGCATCTTTGACTTAATAAAACGTAACATTGCTGTTTTCTTTTTTGAGTTGTCTTAACTGTCAAAAATGAGCACTGAAATATTAATGGAGTACATTTATGTGAGCAGTGCATGTAAATAAACATAATTTAAATAGACTTTCTTTGTGGGGGGGGGGGGGGGTTGTCAGGCTGAACTAATGTAAAATATGCAAAGTAAAATACAACGAGCTCAAAACTGATTTTGCTTTGGAAATAAAATGTTTAAAAAGTATCATCTAAAGTTTAAAAAAAATAAGCAAAAATGATGTTTTTAATACTATGTTACTAACACTATCGTTATGGCAGCTATTACTTTATATACCTCAACCTAATAATTATGCATTGTGTCACAATAGAAGCATGCGTGTATGATGCAATTACAGAGACTTGCAGTAGTAATGGAAATTTCAAGTATTGTCAAAATGTTTCACCTGAGCTCAGAGGTGCTCGTGTGACACTAGAGCTGCTGTGAAATCCCTGCGTGTCACTAACGCCCAAGGTTATCACAGGGTAATAAGTGCGCGCGCACACACACACAGACAGACAGACACATGCACACTTACACAAACAGACACGCGCGTCACTGCAGGGCAGTGGAGAGCAATGCAGAACAAGCACCGTGATGAGAGATAAGATGTAGAGTCATGCCTCTCCAACGTGACCGTGACATCACAGTTGTATCTGCGTGTTCGCCGTCTCCCCATGTTAGAAACCGACGGGCCTAATATAGTCAGTGCAGAACACACACACACAGCTACACTAGGCTGGCGGGGGAGGGAGTCTGATTGCCATATTTCCATCTCCTGTCCTTGGTTGGTTACAAGCGTGCGTTTCTTCAGAGGTGTGTCTTTGTGTGCCGGGTTAGTGAATGAGATGACGTCACTGTTACGTCTGTTCTTGTCTATCAGTGGCTGGGAGTTTCTGTCTTGGCACAGACAGGTGCATCTGTGACATAGTGTGTGAGCGTGTGCGTGTGTGAGAGAGTTTGTGCTTTTATAATTCAAACTTTCTCTGGCTATGTGGAATGCCACTTGAGAAAGAACTTTGAGTGCTCACAAGAATTTGGGGCATTGGAGACATTCTCTAAATGTTCTGACACGTCTGTGGAAATATCTAGCTGCACGTTCTATTTGTCTTGCTGACCTTTTCCCTACTTCTCTGAAACACAGTTTCTAGCTGTTTTGTTTTGGGGGTTTTTTGCTTTTATTTGCTGCTCACTTTTTCTTTTTAAGCGTTTTTTTAAATTAATTTTTTTTATGGACAGCCAATCTGTTTATTCACTTCAACCCAGCTGAAAGAAAATCTTCCACAAGTGAGCTTTTTTTTGAACTGTCATGTCTTAAAACTACTCTGAGCAGCACCGTGGAAACTTACTGTAGGTCTTCTCACTGCTGGTCTTTGTGTCTCCCCCACCCAACCTCTATCACTGCTATCTCTCTGACCCTGTTTACTTGGGTAGGATGAATAAAACGCCACTGCAGCTAAGACAAGGTGGATAAGAAAGTATTTAAAACCATTGAAAACACAAACACACACAGTTTGATTTTCTTGAAATAGGCAAAATTCTGTATGTTGCTTGTGCCATTATTCTCTGACTACTCTGTTTCACATCTGACTGCAGAAGAACAGCGTTACCTTTTTCATGTAAATCATTAAGCACCGGTATAGTTACTTGTAAAGACACAGCCCCGCGGACCCATTTTACCATTTCAATATTTTCTCTTGCATTCTCTCCACATTCTCGTCTCTCTCCTGCTGTTTGAATTCCTTCGCTCTATCTCTCCAGCTCTTCCTTATCTCTGTCTGTCTGTGTGTCACCACTAACTCTGGTCAGCCATTTAACTGCTTCTCAAGTCAACCCAGCAGAATTCCCAGGCTGCTCAGCCGCCTGAGTTCACACCTTTTTGTCCACAGGAATCTTAGGAATCCCCAGTTTCCTTTCCACTGAAATCTCCATTGTGTGTGTGTGTGTGTGTGTGTGTGTGTGTGTGTGTGTGTGGGTGTGTGGGTGTGGGTGGAGGGGTGGGGGGGTACGTGTGTGTCTGTAACTACATGAAGGAAAGACCCCCGCCTGTGCTGTGCATGTGTGTTGAAACACATCTCCGCCCTTGTATCCACCCAGAGAAAGCGAGCAGGCGGTGCTCACTTTGTGCCCACAATAGACTGAGTCACATTCTAAAATGGCAAACCTCTTAGTTACTGAGAAACTTTGCTCTTTAGGAGAAACCCTTTAATGTCAAACTGAGACTCACATCATGTGAATTTCATCAGCACACACGCTAATTAATTTGCTGTCTTTAACACGGGATTTAACCGCAAAACAGAACAGTTTTCTTCATATTTTCTGATTAGATCATTTAGAAGAAAATATGTTCAGTCTCATGTTTACCTGACTCCTTTTTGGTTTTGTGTTATTATAAATTGTTTTTAGGATCAATAATTGCAGATTCATCATTTGCTAAAGACAGACCGTTGCACTCTTTTCATTTTAACTATAAATTACCTACTTGTTAGGGAAAAAAGAAATCAATGACTCATTGTCGCTGGCTTGCAGAGCATCTGAATAACAAGATCAGGAATAATCTGTCAGATCGCTGCTTTTGGCAGGTAGTGCACATCATATCAAATGGTCGACCCGAAATAGCTCCACACAGGAATACACGAGAGAAAATTAACAAAGTTATTTCAAACAGAAAGAAACAAAAACAAACCAGGCAAGCGCACAGAGTCCCATTTAAATCCTCCCGGTGACTCGACCCGCGCACATTCATGCCGCAGTTTGTCGGCAGGTCTGGAGTCATTTAGCCGCTCTCACCCTGAGTCATCCCTGGCTTGAGTGCAGCCTGATGCCGAGGCTCAGCGGCACCCGTTGAACACAGCGAAGCGCGTACAGATACCCATTCACACACGGAGAGAGCTGTTATTCAGCCTTCACCCACTCACTCTCTCTGCGCGACAAGCAGAGCTATATGCGATGATGTCTTTGATGTTAGCTCATGAGGTCCAAAGACACTGGATGGAAATGTAGTTTGTAAACACTAGAATTATAAATTTAGACTAAAAACAAAAAATCTTATATAATATTTCTCATGAAGGCTTTATTTAGAAGCCCTTTAAAACTTTTTTTTTTATTTGACCAAATCTCAGTGTTTTAATGTTCTAAAAAAAATATACAACCAAATCTTTTAAGCACTAATGCTGACTTGCGTCAACAGTCCCTGGGCAGGTAGCATGAAATTATACAGTGTACATGTGTGTACAAGAGAACGCACCGAAACAACGAGACATACACAAACAATCCCTCATACTAGGTTCAATTGTGTCCCAAACAGGAGAGCCAACTGATGCTGTCGCAGCTCACAGGAAGCTGGGATCCCACTCACGTCATCACTGAGGTGAGAAACTTTCCTAAGCTTCTTTTATAATGTGATAGAGCTTTACCTCCTCAGGACAGTCAGGTCAGGTAATCAGTGGCGTTCTTGTACATACAAAAAAACAATAGGTTGCAAGTTGCCCTGAGATTGCACTTAAGGGCTTTAATACCAAAATGTGTGTATATAGGTCAATTATTACTTAACCCTACTTGTTATGTGACTCACAGAGGTTATTTAAATAGTTATGAATGAGATCTGACAAAAGCATTTATCCGGCTCCACTAAAACGTGTGTGCGTGTTTCCGTACCACAATATGTGTAACGGGAGCGTAGCATGGGTGCAGCATGGCCTTTGGTGAGTCACATGGCCTCCCGTGTGAGTAACAAACCAACTATGTGATCCCTTCAGTTCGAGACTCCCATTCAGCCCACTCTTACCCCATACACACGAGCAGGGAGGAGGAGGATGGAAGCTGAGGGTGGGGCAGGGTGGTGATGGTTCATAGGTGTGGTTGGCAGAAGTTGGGGTAAAATAGCAGGATGTAGGTGAGAAAGCAAGCTCCAAGGAGGGAGGTAGAAACCAAGGGGGGTTGACTGAGGTCGAGGGCAGCTTCAGGTCAAAAGTTTCAGATCAGGGGGACAAAAGGTGCCAAAGACTCCTGTAAATTAATATATCACAGTCTCCCCAGGAACTGTCATCATCCATTCCTGCCCCGTTTTCTTTTTCTTTCTTTTTTTAACCTGTGAACTTGGGTACTTTCTTCTTAGTAGCTGTGGTCAACATGTGGTTACTCGCTTGTTTATGAGTCCGTCCGGTTCTGTAAACTCTGGTACTTTCTCTTTGTGGTCTCAATCAGCAGCCCATTTGTTAGTTCCATCTTCAAATGTGGCGCATGAAGCAGTCGAGATACGATGCACATATATAGCATTTGTTTATGTGGGTGTATGTCCTTATGGGTGGAGAATGTAGGCTGGAAGTCACAAAGACTGTAGCTGTTGTTTTTGTTTGTGTTGCCTTATTTCATATTCATTTCAGAGTGGCTACGGCTCGGGAGGTAGTGCGGGAGGTTCGATCACCTGAATGGCCTCCAGTGTGAAAGTTAGACAGAGAGCACTTTGGCATTGTAAAAAGCGCTTGTATGAATGACTGACTGATACATGTAGTATAGTGCTCGAGTAACAAAGCACTATATGAGAAGCAGTCCTTCTTTTCCTTTTTTTTTTTAATAGAAGTCTCAACTCTCTAGCGGGGGAGTTTCCTGCTTTTGAAGACCCCACCACACACACACATACACAGAGAGAGAGCGAGGGAGAGAGACAGAGAGGCTACCCTTAAGTTTTTTTCCTCCTCCCTCTCCCCCTCCTTCTTCCCTCCTCTCTTTTTTTCTGAATGGATGTCCTCTCCCTAACCTCAATTGAGAGCTGTAACAGGACACTGCTTTAGGCTCAGCCCCCTCTATGTATAAGAGAGGGAGAAGCAGCAGTCCTGTGAGTGTGTGTGAGCGAGTATGTCCGACAGTGTCAGTCAAGGGGTTGAGGGAGAGAAGGGGAGGGTGAAGGGTAAGAGAAAAGGAAGGAGGTGAGAGAGACAGAGAGAGAGAGAGAGAGAGAGAGAGAGATAGACTGCTGTGAAACATGTGATAGTGCAACTTTGGCGGGGCTTAGAGGGAGTTTAACGGCTGTAGTGTCTCCAGAGCTCTGGGAAAGCACCTTTAGCCCAGAGGGAGCCTCACAAGCTGTCTGTGTGTGTGTGTGTGTGTGTGTCTTTTTGTGCGTACGTGAAAGTGTGTGCTTCTGTGTGTGAGTGAGAGAGCCGGTTTTTCAGTGCTGCTGCTGTCACTTTAAGCCTGTTACTGATTACACTCAGAAGAATGCAACGGGAGGAGGCTAAAAAGACAGGGAAACAGATGAGGAGACATGTAAGGATGAAATCTCTCAGAAGCTGAGCTATGGCGAGCTTTATGTCACTTGCCCTCACGGTCCTGGGCAGTGACGTGGGTGAGACACCGTTACCCAACATCGTCTCTCCCTCCCTCTCTCTCTCTTTCACTCTCTGTTGGACCAAGCAAAGTCAAAGTGAAAGGGAACCTGGAATCCCTCTTTGAAGCAGAGACAGAGCGAGAGGACGCCCAGAAACACTGGGAAAAACTTAAAGAAAAGACACCAGAGAGGAAGAAATTCGAGTGGAGGTTGAGGGAAGGGGTGTGCATATGTGGGGGGGTTCCCTCATTCCAAACTCAGCGCTGGGAGGAAACACTACTCTCACCCAGACGGGTAAGTGAAAAAAGAAAGAAAAAAGAAAAGAAAGGGAAAAGATTCCCAGAAAGTAGGGGAGCTGCTGCTGCTGCTGTTGATGGATATCATATGTTACAAGTTAAGGTTGAGAAACTGCTCCCAGATCCTTAATAGGTGGAGAGGAAGAGCAGTCTGTAGGCTGTCGGCAAACTCTCACACAGCCTGAAGTAGTGAAGTTGTGCTCTGATTTTTCTTTCTGTTCAATTTTGTTTTGTTTTGAAGCTGGTGATTGGTCACCTTCAGCTTGTCTCGGATTGCTCTGAGTTTGAATGGTCACTAGCGTGAGCGTCCCCAGCGCTGCGATCGCGTTACAGAGGAGCTGATTCACTGTCACACAGCCGATTTGTTTGACTCTGCTCTGAGGCTGACTTACAGTCGCACAGCCAGGATTAGATGGGAGGCAAAATGTATGGTGTGTGCTATCATCAGTGCTGCGGTAATATACCAGACATAGTCTGTTGAAGGCAACGCTGATATGAAGTCTTGTGATTAAAATAGGTCTTTGTGGTCAATGGGCCATTTTTAAATACAGAAGCACCACTTCCTCTCTGTTTCAGTCACGCTGTGTGTTTGTGCCCCCCCCTCTTCAACTGACACAGATAGCACAGTCCTTTTGCTCTGCAGCAGAAGGCATGAATGAACTGAGCGTCTGGGGTGGGGTGGAGGTGGAAGCGGTGGCGTTGGTGGTGGAGCGGGAGGTGGGGTGTGGATAAAATATCATACAGCATGGACAGCGAGCATGTGGCTTCTTTATGAATGGACATGGCAGGCAGCTGACATGATTGGCTGCAAAGGAGTGACGTCTGATGACTGCAGAGCCGGCACTCTGGAGTCATTCTCCCCTTCGCTGTCGCCGCTGTCCCTCCTGGTTACCACCTCTTAAAGCGCTGCCGCCGCATGTGTGTATATGTGTTGGTCTGTGCAAGACACAGAGAGAGTGTTTTAAGGAGTCGTGTGAATCAGTGCTAGTGGTTGTGGGTGACATGTGTTTGCCTAAGCGGGCTTAGTCACAATCTGAACAGAGGGGTGTGTGTCTTGAAGCAGTGGGCTTTTTTTCTTCTTTTCTTCATCTTCTTTTTTTTTTAAAGAGTTGTGGCTCTCTGCCCAGCTGTTGTTCTTCAAATTGTCTCCCACTCTCTCTGACTAACATAATGCTCCTTCCAGCTATCATTACTCTTACTTGTCATGTAATAAGAGGGAAAGTTTCCAGCATTAACACGTAATAATGCTCCCTCATGACTCACTTTCGGGGACGAAGGTTTATTTTGTGACCGTCTACACTTTTAGATTTCCGCTTAAAGAATTTCAACAAAGAAGGAAGTCATGCTATCAATCTGTCGATCTCATCAAGATGATGAGATAATGTAAGAGGCCGTTCTCAGGAAACAAACAGGAAAATAATTTATCAGGGTGACCTCTGTGTGTGTGTGTGGACCATAACCACGTTACCATGCCGGTGCCTGCCAAAAGCCAACCCTACAGACGGACATGCACACCCTTTGTTTTACTGCGACACAATAATGGCCACTCCTTGAGCTTACTGCAGTTCCTACACTCCTCCTGTCCCCACTTTAGTTTATGGTTTATCAGGAGGTGTGATAGGGAGACGGCGAGAAAGAGAGTGAGGAGTGGTGATAAGGAATTGTCACGTTGGTGCGCGAGGATCTGTCGGCACTTATCGGGGCAGCGTTTCCGGCGCGAGTGCACGATAGAAAAGAGATTGGCGGCGAGATGCATCGCAGGTATCTTGATGAGGAAGATTAAATTCCCAAGCCCAGATTAACATGGAATCTGCCCTTTTGTCTTATCACCCTGCCTACACGGTGAACCCTGCTCTGTGCTACTTGACAATAAGCAGCTAACCATCTCAGGCCAACCACCTTTCTGCAGCTTCTATAGGAAAACGTAAATGACTTGGTTTTTGGATAATAAGAAGAGGAGAGCACTTTTTTTTTTGTCACGTATACAAATCCAGGGCATGTTGTAGCAGTTTCTTACGTTTTATGATTATTATTATGATTATTTAGATGTTGATTAAGATAATTTTCCAGATGTCAAAGCAACATTGAGATTTGGTTACAAAAAAGGCGAGAAATCTACATCTGCATCATACATTTATTTGCTGACTGTATTACTGGCATGAGTAGAGATTTTAGGGGCTATTGGATTACAACCATTTAACAACCAAATAAAAGTGGCTTGAAAAAACAGCAAGGTGAGTCATCTACAAACCTTTCATTTTTTAGTCAAACTGAACCTAATTTTAACCTTGGCAGTGATGCAGCACTGTAAAGCTCAGTCAATCTAACTAAACTGAACTATTCAACAGAATGGTTAAACTTTCAATTTTTAAATAGATTTAAATCTTTTTAAAAGGCCATGACTGGCTGAGCAGATTTAACCCATAAAAAATGAATATATTGACATGTGTTACTTTTTTTGACATAATGTAGAGATGCAGAGCTAATACCAATTAGTTTATTTTTATATTACTTTTATTTGGTTATTAACTAGTGGAAATAAAATATATACAAATAAAGGTTTATGGTCAAAGATAAACATGCAGGAATTTTTTTAATACGAAATATTTATTCTTTGTGAGTTTTAAATGGAAGAATTCTTTTTTTAATGTACTGAAAAGGACCTCAAGCAAGCAGGTTAGGTTAATTAGAAAGGTGTCATCCTGACAAACTGCTGTGGAATGGTCACATATCCACACGGTAGTGATAAAAGCAGCTTTTCTGTTTATTCCTCCACACTCAATTTGACAACAAAAGGATATAACGGCTACACTTAATATCAGGAACAATGTGCTCGTGACGTGGAGTGGAGGGGGCAAACGTGGACCGCATAATGACAGGTGGCAGATGGCTGGAGGAACTTAGGACTTAAGTCACCTGTGGCAGGCTTTACTTTGAACTGCATTCATAGCGGCTGGCGTCGGGAAGTGAGGCGTTGTGACATACCGTAGTTATTCCAACGCTGACAGGAGTTATGTAACTGAAACTGGGTTAAGCGGCGCAAGAACAATCTTAACTATGACTTGACTCATTTCTCCTTTTTCTTTTCCCTACTTTCCTTTTCGCATGACTTGTCTTTGTTTATACATCAACAGCTCACTTACACAAGTCTGTCATTCACAGGCAGATTGTAGTGTTAAGAGCTTAGCTAGATAACTTAGATGTCGCAGGGCTCAAAGCACTGTGTGTGCATGCACAACAGAAAAAGCCCGTTAGAGATTCTGTGTGTTTGCATACGTCTTGTGTGCATTTCTTTTGTGTGTGTGTGTGTGTGTGTGTGTGTGTGTGTGTGTGTGTGTGTGTGTGTGTGTGTGTGTGTGTGTGTTCAAGAACGTTCCAACGTGTACTAACCACACACACCTGGCCTGGTTCCTCCTTTGCACATATATGGGCAAAGCTTCCCCTACCTGGGCCTCACTGAATTCCAATAAGTTGCAATGTGAGTGTGCGTGCGTGCGTGTGCGAGAAAGAGGCTGTAGAGACGGATGCACGTCATGGAAAACCAGGATCAATGGGCAAGGCCCGCAGAGCTGCGTTTTTAAGGTGTTCCTTTTGTTTTCCAAAGGTAATCAGTTAGCACAATGACTCAGCTTGGCTGATTATTCAAAGTGGCTTCAGTAGGACGACGTCAAGAAGGAACTGTGGTCATGTTGCTATTAGACAAGCTGCATACAACACTCAAGAGAGCAGAATGAAATCCCTGTGTACTCTTGATTAAAAGAAGACACACAGTGGGCTCAACAGTTTTCCCAACAACAACATCCAGACTTTCTGATTATTTGCTAAAAATCAAACTTTCCACAACTGACTTATCTACTTTCAGTCTCTTTGGGCTATTTGTCAAGACGTGCGTTAGTATTCAGGGTGGAGGTAGTGAAGGTATCAGTAGCCGGGTTGTGCCTCTTGCAGACAGAGCTTACATTATTACATTATAGCCTCTGCTTTGCCTTATGTTGGCACTAATGAAGCAGATTTATGGCTATGTGTGCCAGGGTTCAGCGCTGGTCCTGTTTAAACCCTGTGACCCGACAAAGCAAAGTACCCTCACACTGATTTTGGACAATGGGACACCTTTCATCCATTCCATTCCTTCTCTATACTTTTTTCCTTTTCCCTTCCTTTCCTTTCGGCTCCCTTCTTTCTGTGCTCCCTGCACATTTGCCAAACCTTCATAAAGCAGCTCGAGGAGGTAGTTAGCTTTCCTTGGTCATCTCGCCAGGTCTTTCCCATCAGTCCAGCCCCCTCGAAGAGCTTGCAGACATCCCTCTCTGTAGGCCGGGGGGCTGAGCCTGGGTTTGGGGTACAAGCTGTATATTTGAGGCTGGGGCTCCCTCTGGAGAGGTTCTTTGGCTGTTCAGTCTAAAGGTCTGGATTCAGTGTGTAACTCGACCGACAGCCACCTAGCAGCACTCAAAGGAACCATTTGGGATAGCTTTACAAGTAAAGGCCTGTTTTATCTTTACAATTTATAATAAGGATAGAAAGTGAGAGGGAGGGAAAGGAAAGGGTGGCGGGGAAAGTGACTTTAGCAGCGTAGATACAGGATAGCAATATTCTGGAACAGGGAATGACTTTGGATGGCGAACAGAGGTAACAGCAAAGACAGAGCTTCCATAACCTCTGCCGCCACCGAATATGAGCTATTGGCTTCCTCTCTTTGGTTGGAAGCTCTCACTCCCCCATCATAACCAATTATACTGTCAGGCTGGGGTATATTGAAATCTGGGGAGCTGAGAACTAATATCTGATTGGCAGCAGGCCTCATGGAACGGCTGCTTAATTGGTGGCAAGCAGTTGGTGAGCACTGCATTTCAGGCTCGTCTCATCTTGTAGTCTAAGCATCTCTTTGTGTGAGTGAAAGCAAAGTGATTGGTGCAATGTTCACTTTGTTAACCCAGCGAAATTGCCGAGGCTGTATGGGAACAAGCTAAGTATGAACTTCTTCACACTCACCAGGTTGTCAGCAGTCTGTTTGGGGTAGAGTTACACTAAAGTTCGAATGATGGATTTTCACCTATTTTGGCATACGCAGATGGAATAATAACAGATGGAGTAGAGGGCTGAAATCCATGTAGGAGACTTGGAAAAACAAAAACTTAACAAAAACTAGTTTCTGAAATCGTGTGCATTTGCTGTGCAACTAAAAGCAACCTAGAACCCTTAATGCTCAATGGTTTGCGGGTGACCTGGTGGACGTTAAAAGATTAAGTGGACTGTTTTTGTTTGTTTTTTGCTTTTTTTTTTATTTTAATCTAAACTCTTGAATTTTAGTCTGTCAGTGTCCACCAATTCTCTTCTAGCACTGACAGCTTCAGTGAGAAAAAGTAAAATATGTGCTTGCGCTTCTAAAGTCCAATTTTCTCTACCATCAATTTTTCTATCCAAATCTTAGTATTCAAAAATAAACTGATACAGTTCCAGGCTGTTTTTTTTTCTGGATTTGTTTTTTTGTTTTTGTTGGAAGAGCAACTGTAGATAATAAGCCCAGCGCTGGAACAGTAGGGGACTTTAAAGATGGAGTGCTGGACGTATTGCACACGCACACACGTGCAGAAAGAGCAAGAGAGAGGGAGCGAGGGAGGGAATGCATCCACACCCAGCTCACACATCCTACACACCCACCCACACACACATGCCCACACATACTTGAGCAACAGCACGAGCACATGCACACTACCAGTGAACCAGTGTCGCTCACTGTAGAACTGCAACTCTCGTGCTTGCACAAAATACACACACATACTTGTACAGTGGTCACCCCCTACTTTGAGGCTAAAGCAGGGTAATGATTCAGTTCCTCTTTGTGTGTGTGTGTGTGTGTGTGTGTGTGTGTGTGTGTGTGTGTGTGTGTGTGTGTGTGTGTGTGTGTATACATCTGTGTGTACTACATGGTGTATATGTGAACACATTTGCCACTTTGTGAATGTGTTTCGAGCGTGTGTGTGTCTGTGTGTGAATGTGGATGTGGTAAAGGCCCAGTCATCTTCAAGGCAGCTAAGACGAAAGCCACATCAACTGCCATATACCACACTCTAGGAATAGAATAGGCCAGCGCAGGCAGGAATGGAATGGCACGCCTGGCCTCGCCCCTCCTCGAACCACCTCACCCATCCCCAGGCCTCCTAGCGCTCACCCCCTCTTCCTCTAGTCCAAATCGCCCTTGTCGCTTGGGTTGCTTGCATTTCCCCACTTCATCTTGCAGTTTTGTAGCGCTCCGCATCACTGCTCATTTCACTCCTCTCTAGAGGAAGAACTACAGACGCATGCTCGCTTTCCTGGATTTCCTGGCTAGTATTAAGCATCAGATTGTCCACCTGCTTTTATTTCAGTCCAGCTCCTCAAACGCCGTAGCATCTGAGTATGCACAAGACGTGTGTTTAAAAACCGAGAGCTGGTGTCGCTTTGATGAAAACCCCGATTAATCTGGCTTATCTGAGATGGTGTTTCACTTCCTCTGTTGTCTCTGTGTGCCTTCACCCTCTGTCCTCCTAAGCATGTCCATATCGCATCAACTCAATGTGTTGCTTTCGATTGAAAAATTGAAAAAGCTGATTGGCTTATGTACATTTGACCTCTCTGCCTAGCGGCAGTGGCAGCATCACCAAAGTGTGGAAAAAAAGGGAAGCGATAACACATAGACCTTATCACTTTGCCTCTTAGCCCAGTGAACTCACTGAGCCTCACCAGTCTGGACCTGTTGACACTACACTAGCACAGCTTTAACACACACCGGTCCTTATTTTATGCTAAACGACATCTTTTGTTATATTTGTTGTTGTTTTTTACATCTTAAAATTAGCATCTGAAGTCTTAAGTATCACTTTCCTTTTTTTTCCAGGTTTGCTGATTTTGCATGGATTGTCCCAGATAAATGACCGCGAGCCATTCCCACAAGAGGTAAGAAATTCATTCTTTAAAAAAAAAATCTGCATCAAACACTGTCTTCGCCACTGTCCCCTCCTCTCTCAGCTTCTTTGCCAGTATTGTCAAAAGAACAGAGCTCTAGGCCACTTCCCCTTCTCCCTACCTCAAATCCCTCAGTGCAGGGAGCCCAAACAGTATTAGCACTTTAAACCTTAGGCTCACAGGTAAGTTCAGTTGGGGAGCTGTCAGAGAAATTTCTCTTATACGGTAAGATAAGACAAACGATATGACATAGTTGGCATGGTGAAAAAAAATGAGGTGCTGAAACGAGGAAAAGTAAGATGGGGGAAATGTAAAGACGCATATGACAGAAAGAGCATTTACGGTGACAGAACGCTGGAATGCGAGGAAGGAGGAGGAAAGAGGGGCAGAGTAGAGAGAGGGGGAGAGAGAAGCCAGCACATTTCCCTTAATAAAAAGAAAGTGGAGTCAAGTGACCATCAGCTGGTCAGAGAATGTTTGATCAATATAGTCATGAGGCCTCAGTTATGCAGAGCGAAATGAAGGGAGAAAGATCGGCCCCGCTGTCTCCTTCCAGGTTACCCATCTCCTCCAATCACATGTATCTAGGTTGCAGTTTTATGAAGACTGAGTTAGCGCTCTCTTTATGCGTAGGGCTCAGCGTTGGGTCGGCACGGCGGTGGCTCTGTCTGTCATGCCTCAGGGCTAATGGGAAAGAATGACAGGAATCTGCAACTGATAATGCCATGCTTGGAGATGTTCGTCAGCAGATTATCTCCTATATCCTTCCCCTCCCTCAGGCTCCTCATTTTCTCCCGCTTGATCTCGTCTCTGCAGTTTGCCCCCTGTGCTCTTTCCTTTGCCTCTACATATTTGCATCTTGCACTCACACCTTCTCCTTCTTTCTTATTTTCCTTTTGTTGTTTTACATAATTGGTCTGTCCCTGAGATCTGTATGTGTTCATAATGGACCTATTTTCTGTTTCTCTTCACTCTTTCTTCAGATGGGGTCCAGAGTCTCCCCACCCAGACACGACTAAACCGGCCAGCCTTCGCAGTTCACGCCTCTCTAGCTGCTGTCAGTTGCTCAGTAGGCAGTGTAGATCCTGTGTAGCAATCAGCAGCTACATCTGGCTACTGGGTCTCTGACAGTTCTGCCTACTTCCCAGTCAAGCTTGCTCGTTCCTCTTCCTATTGGCTAAGTGACACATTCCAGTCCCCGCATTGGCTGCGATGTCAGGGGGGCTCCATCCTGTGACCCCACAGACAGGATGTTCTCTGTGTCACAACTCCACAAGGGCCCCTTGTCAAGGCTTTTTTGTGTTGGTTTTTTTTCTTCACTCCTTCCTCCTCTGTCATTCTTCTTTAAATTCTCACTCATTTCGCCTTCTCTCCTTGGCCTCTGCAAGATTCTCTTAATATGAAATGTCCTTGGTTGTAAATATGAAAGTTCTGTGAGAGAAATTTAAAGGAGCGTATTTTTCCAAAGGAAAAGCAGCAACGTGTATTTGAAAAGCCCTCGGAGAGACCTTTGCTTTCGTCCTGAACCTGGCATACAATGTAGATTTCTGTGTGGTTCAATTCTACAGCTACATTGTCTGCTGGGTTTCTGGCAAGCAATATAAGCAGCTCTTATATAATCCCACGGGCGCTCGAAAAGGTAAGCATTCATCTGTTCTGTCAATGTGGCTCAAATGCCTGACCCTGACAATTCAATAAAGAGAAAATATTTCACATTAATACTGCTGAGTGACTGTCGTTTGTCAAGCTGAAAATCACATTTGAAGAAAGAAAGAAATCTCCAAATCTACTAAATCTAAATTGATTCAGTGTTGCTTTTGTGTCCCAGGAGTTAACCCCAAGCAAGAGATGCCAGGAATATTCTAGTAACTCAGCACAAAGCTGGGCTGTTGTCTGTCAGGAGCTTGTCAGGCTGCTGTCAGACCAGCTCCTTATTAATGGGGCAGCACTGTCTCCCCTGCAGCCAACACACACACACACGCTACAAAAAAAGCACACACCCGCACACACACCTGGGATTATACCAAACCTTCACACAGTGCTTTCAGAAGACATCCCTACCTGTGAAAGTCTGCAAACCCCAAAAGCAACTTCTACATCCCAAAGTATGTTTTTACTTCACAAACGATTTTAATTTGGAAAAAACAAAACCAGAAGAAATGCAGTCAAACTGTAATTTGACAAATTCTGCTGGCAACTTCTTTCCACACACACTAACTAGACTGATACCTACATGAATAAAGCAGCAGGCAGCTCGCTTTGAAAACACATGTTACGGCACCGAGCCTTACAAGAAACCGAAAAAAAGGGATGGGAGGGGGGCACGATTGTACTTTTAATGTGTGTGTTCAGCAGGGATCGGCAGCAGCGTCTGTCCTGTTGCAGCCCTCCAGCAACGCTCCGGCAATACAGTTGAAAATATAATAAGTCTCCGCAGCTAAGAAAAGAAACCGAGGCAAAGCTCCCTCGCAACAGCGGGTCTTTTGAATAACAGTGTTATTTCTTTTATAATCAAATCAAAGACAAATATAGAGTGAAGGTTTTGTGCCTTACTTTTTCCACAGCTCCAAGGTTCAAGTAGAGCTGATATGAGTGAGGCTGAAATGATTCGCTTCATTAAGCAACCGAGGGAAAAAAGTTCAGTCATTTATCAATTTTGTTTGTTTTTTTGCTAATCGAATATGACTCTGGGCTTTGGTGAGGGATATTCTATACGAGCTGCACTGACAGTGACCATGAGCGCATGTGCCTTCTTCCTCTCCGTGTATGTCTGCGTGTTTTCTATCTTTATAAACTGAGTTTTCAGCTGTCATTCGAACAAATCGATAAATAATAAATTCTACAGACAAAATTATTTGTTGAGTGTAAAATTACCTACACTAGATCCTCCTATCACTGCACGTTTAAAAAAAAAAGGGGGTAGCTGAGTGATGCTGTTTCATTTATACCAAACTAACACATGAGCTGCAATACATAATACAGGATAAGAACCTCTCCAGCTGAGTCTGGCATATTTCACTAATCAAAACCCTGTCCCCGTGCAACAGGACACAAAGATTTATTTGCTGCTTGTAAATAACGCTCCCACCATTTATGATTTTACATGAAAGCAGCGCTCGCATCTTTTGGGGAAACAACAATGAGCAAATTCTGCGCTCAAAAGACTGTTTGAAAGGCATTCTACTGATCTGGCTGTACATGCTGTACAATAGATTTTTCAGTGTACACACAGGCGGGCATGTCAGCATTGTGTTAAAAGGGAAAACGTGAAGGAACTCTTTATGTAAAAGCCTTTCAGTGGTAATGGTATAAAGAAGTGAACCGGCGCCATTCATGTGTCAGCTTGAAAAGATTTGCATAAAGTCTGTGCAAGTAAACAAAGGAGTTGAGAAAATGGTGATTATATATTCGTGTGGAAAATTACATTTTTCAGACAGTGATTGTTATGAAATAGAAGCCGAGCTGACAGTTGATGAAACAAGCGTGCTAATGCAAAAGATATGACCTCATAAATGTGGCCTTATAGGACAAAAAAAACATAACACCTGGAACCCCTTCGGGTGTAATTATAATAGATTTGCATTTACATCCCCCACACTGAATCACTCGTCTCATTTCCATCATCAATACAGGTCTTGTCAGTCTCTCGCTACTCAAGCCCTCAAGTTCAACTTTACCAACTCTGTTTTTGTGACAGCGAGCTGAGCGACTCCATCGGGACCCACTATGAGAATCCCAACAATGCAAGTGGTTGCTAATGGCCTGTAATGGGAGGGGTGCGTGGGCGGTTTATTGTTGCTTTGATAAGCTGTCGATGACGTGCGTGGTGTGAGGACAGTCAGAATGCAAAACAACAGAATGCTGAGAAAAAATGACTGATGATGATGGCGATAAGGGGAGGGGGAAAAAATCTGTGGGAAAATGAAAGAGAGATGAGGCCATCTGTCGTCCTCCATCGCACATTTAAACACTTTCAAGGAGGACAGGGTAAAAGGTGAAGGTGCTGTTATCTGAAGGTGAGCTAAACGTACACTCCCTCTCTTGTTTGCGTCACTGCTGTAATAAGTCATCCGAGCCCTTCTCAATGACCTCTACAGCAGGGCTTTCCCCATCAGTAAGCCTCCAGAGGGAGATTTACATGACGTGGTTTACAGTGGTCACAAGATGTTTATGGTTTCGTAAGATACAGTTAACTGGCTTTTCTCTTGAACAACAGTCATTAAATTGATGCCGCTTTCATGTTCAGGCTTTTTAATAGTGATAACTATGACAGACCAGCGACCTGCCCAGAGTGAACCCCACCCCTCGCCCTGTGACACCTTTTGCAAGCCCCTTTCTTGCAAAACGAGGGATGGATAGACCCTACAGATAGTGTTCCATGATTTTTCTGTACCTTCCAAGACATAAAGAAATATTTTAATTCTTTACAAGTCCGCAGCAATGGTTCAATATGTTTAGATGCAAAATCATCTTTTTATTGTGGGTTCAATACCTGACAATATAAAACCTCTTGAGATTACTCAAGTTGTTGTGATTTGCCGCCATATAAATAAAACTGAATTGAATTGAACTGATATGAGCTGAAGTGAAAAAACACCAAAGTAAGAGAGTATGTGTATGCTTAGTGTTTTGAAGGGTACGCCCCTAATAGAGTGCTGTAGGCCAACTCACAAGATAGCATTGCCCTGAGATCCCTCAACAAAAACCTGATGTGATATTTCAAAAATGCTTTTTTCATTAAGTCTGCAAAAAAATAAGTCTACAGCATACATGTTAATCTTTAGAAACGGATGTATTTTTGAATTCTGAAGTTTAAATGCAACTGCCAAAGCTAAATTAATGTTGTGCCATAAACAAACAACACCATGGTCATAGTTTTTTAGCGTCACCACCACAAAACTTTGGACCATGGTTTTTAGCAAATGCCTTGTCTGAGACATGGAAAAACTTCAAAATTTAGAAGTGAAGTATTTATCGATGTTTTTATACGCTGTAGAAAAGAAAGCTAAAACTTGTGCTAATCACAGACCTTATTGCAGACATCTAATGAACACCCATTCAAAAAAAGAAACACTGAGACAAGTGAACTGGTGGTGCAAAATGCTACATCATTTCTGGGTTTTAGGACTCATTGCTGCAGCATTCTAGATAAAACAACAGTCAATAAGAAGAGTCTCGATTGGTTGGTTTGTACCAGGAAAGTGAGTCAGTTATGGACAGACGTTATCACTTTACAAATGTCCCTGCAGCCAATAGATAGTAATAACATATGTTATGAAGAACGGTCCAAGTTCATTTTAGGGTTTCAAAGGAGCTTCTTATTACAAAAACGTACTCCTTAATGGTTATTGTGTAACAGTTATGGGGTCTTCACTAACAAAAAGTTTATATCTAACGTGTGGTAACCCATCTTACCACCTGACCTTCACGTACTGTTGTTTTGTTGAATGGACACCATGTCACAGTGGCACACTTTGGTTCTTTGTTATGTACAATGAATGAAACACCTGTTGACATTGTGCATGTGAGTTTCACTTCAATTAAAAAAAAACAGTGCCCTAAAGAGAGGCGAAGTGAAAATAAAACTTCTGGATTCTGTTCCAGAAGTGAGAAAACTTCATTCAAAATGCCACTGACAGGTTTAACAATGCAAATGGAACAGAGCCTTTCTGAGCACTACGTCACGAAACTCACTGTATGTGTTTGAAAAATGATCTTATATTGTTTAGTAACCAAGCATCATTTTCTATAAGCCACAGACATTCACAGAGTCGATTTTGAGGTTTGACAAAGAAGAGTCTGTAGTTAATTCAGACTAACTGGGAAAACAGGGGTCTGAACACTCTTACCAGAGATTATCCGGTTATGAGTCTAAAGAATATAAATGAATTCAAGCTGAAATGAACTAAGTTCTTAAAGGAGGTCTTGTTTTTTTCTTTTTTCTACTCACAAAGATATTGTTTTATTTAAGATGACAAAGGTTTCATTACCTTAGAGAGAAAGCCTTTTAGTGGATGTGAATATGTACAGTACATGATTTATTTATTTTTCCAGAAAGACTGATGACAGAAATTCAGAAGCTCGTGGAATAGAGCTTACCCGGGAATTGGCAGCTAGTAGCTGGAAATGGGTTTCACATTCAAAAGTTTATCTTGTTATTTGTGATCAAGGTGAATGGCTATGATCCAGGAAACTGGAAAGATAAGAGGAAGCAGAAGAAGAACTAAAGCAAATTGTTCTATAAGTGGATTTTTGTCAGATAGAGGTGACAGTTTGAGATATAAACTCATAACCTCATGCACATCCCTGGAAAAGCGCTGTCCCTGCACTGAACTTTAGAGACGGAGGTAATTCTAGAAACACTTCTCGTATATTTAAGAGGTCAATTTCCTTCGAACATGCATTCCAGCAAAGTCATTTCCAGTGCCACAGAGACTTATTTGGGCTCTCTTTATTTTATTGTAATGTAATTATAAGCAAGGTTAAAAGATTAAAAAACCTAAATTTCCTTTCCTGTTTTACTGTCTATAATAAATCAACACTCCACTTGAACTGTGTCACAGTGGCTGGCAGAGGCAGGACCCAAATGCAGGACGCGCAAAAACGAGGATTAAACTGAAAGCTGGTTTAATAAAGCTAAAATGAAATGCAAAATAACATGAATGACAAAACTAGGAAAGTCAAACCTTTGACACAGTGAGGAACAGACTGCAAGGGAGGAGGACTAAACCACGAGGGGGGGGAGGCAACAGGGAACAGAGGGAAACTGAGGAGATAAATACACACAAGGGGTAATGAGAGAACGGTCCACAGGTGGAAACACAGATGACACTAATCTAGGCAAATGAGTTAAAGGAAGCAAAAGTGAATATGTTACACACGAGGCAGGAAACTATCAAAGTAAAACAGGAAGTAAGATAACTGCGGAGACAAAGACTAAAACACACAGGCTTTGCACTAGGGAGAAACAGACATGGGGACAAGACAGACTGGGGAGACAAAGAAATGAAACAGAGAGAACAGAGAAACTAGGAATAAAGAACACAAACAAATGACTGAGACTCAATCACAAAACTCATGGTAACCTAGAAAATAGCATTCAGCAACCAGACATTATTGTCTCCTCCTTTCAAGTCCAGACAAAAACTCAAAACCACGACAGAGCTGAATTTTTGTAAATGTTACAGTATCACCACCTCTCAATAGAACAGAGTTACTTCTTTGTATGTCTGGTAGAGGGTCTGTAAAATTGCTTATTATCCAATTATCCAATTGGTTTTATAAAGATATTCAATAAAAATACAGAAAAACATGTAGAAAAATTAACACTTTGCATTCCATTCGAGCATCTATAGGACACAGAGCTTCTGGACTTTTACTCAAGCTTTCCTGACTTAAGTAAAATATTAAATGACAGCCTTAATGAAGAATGAAGAAATGAATGCCTTAATGAAGAAACAAAAAATGACCACATAATCAAAGTAAGTGGCTATGTCTTCATTGGCAGTTAAAGTTGCTAGTTAATCAGATTCAGATTCAGAAGAACCTAAACTGGCTCCTTAACATATAGCTGCAGTGGTCATACACTGAGCTCTCACAGAGGTCCTCACCCAGTATTCAAGGGTCTGTCCAGCCACCAAATAATTAGTAAATAATTAATTGGAGCAATTCATCTCTGTTTTTCCCTAAAACAAGCAACACATTTTTCAACAAAGCGCACATATTTCTAAAATTATTCATAAAACATGCGTCTGTGAAAGAGGTTATTATAAAAGAATTTGCAAACACAGAAAAGGACAGGAATCTCATTATCCTTCACAGCTATTCAAAAAAAAATTCTCTGCTGGTTTCAGTCGACGGTCGATTAACAACAAAAGGGAAAAATACACCAAAATACACAGGAAACATAAACTAGTTATAAATGATGGACTGCCACTTCTGAAAAAGTGAAGCTAGGTATCAGGACATTTGATCTGTGATCCAATTAAACACCTTTCTGATGAGTTCATGATCTCGATCATTAGATTCAGTCATATGGAAGACGCGTGTATTCATTTTGTAATTTATGGTTCCCATCGGAACCAAAAAGATGATGAAACAGAGTATGCTTTTCACCATCATTTGTGCAAATGAATTGTATATAAATAACATGAATTTCAAATAACATGTGCTTTCTGAGAGGGTTATAGTAATTGGCAGCCTTGGAGTCATATGGATGAGTTCAGGAAAGGTAACAGTTTATGTGATATAATCCTGAACACCACAAAAAAAAAAAAAAAAAAAACCCAAATGTGACAAGAAAATAGCTTGATGTACAGACAAAAATGGAGGCTTAAAGTCAAATATGAAAATAACTCAGGGTCTGCCACATCTGCATCTAAATACCTATCTTACATACACTTAGACAACCACTACAACAGGTCAGTGTCTTTGATTGTGCTTCCTAATGACGCACACTGAATCATGACATTTACGTAAAACCTTAACCAAACCTGTGACTAACCATCACTTGCAACATGATAGTCCAGGTCATGGGCTGACGAGACCAGTAATTACAGCAGCGTAATGTAGGCTTTACATAATGTGCCATTCGCTACTTTGGTTTGACCACAGCTCACCAGGATTTCGAAAGGTGGGTGAGTAAGGCAAACAACTACATGTTCACCGCTCTGTTATCAAATATCAAACTTGGTGAGTCAGGCTGATGAGAACCCTACCACTGAGTCTGGCGTGAAAGCATCTCAGCAGACTAACCCTAACCCAGACACAGGACACAGAACAGCCGCATCTTCACACACAAAAAATCTGCACACAAAATCATACAAGTAGCTGTTGTATTGCTGCTGTCTTGTTATCCCTAATAGAAGATCTTATGTTTGCACTTCTTTAGATTAAAGACCATCAAGAAGCTTGATGAATGATATTTTCTTCTGTTCTGACTACATATTTTTGGAAAGTTATGTGAAGAATCCTCCGCTTTGATTTGTGTGCCAATGTGAATGCTAGAGAAAAGAATCTGGAAATCCTGTGTTTGTGACATTATTACTACTTTGCAGTGTGTATAAAAATATCCACATCACTTGCAGTTTTACAAAGCAATAGAAACATACTGTAGTCAGTCAGCAACATATAAGATTTCAGGGCTGTTATCTCTCCTGTACATTATGGGATCCTCCAGAAATAAAGTAAAAAAAAAAAACTCAATGAATACACTACATTAATTATTTCAGATTGTTCGGCTAGTACTGCACGATGATGGTATCTTCCAAACTAAGCCTAAATGTGCTTTTGATCAACGAGGAAGACAAATGAGGCTGATTTTTATACTCTTAGCATATCATAGTTTGCACAGTAAAACTCCAACTTTTGATTGTGACTCTTGGAATGGTTGAAAATTTAATTTAGTTGCAGCTTTGAAACAGGTGTCACAGTCTTCCCCAGACTGTGTGGGAGTGAGAAGGAGGACCCAAATGCAGAACACAAGAGAAGAAGGAACTACGTTTAAACAAAAAGTGAGTCGTTTGTTGTTCGAAAAACATGAATACAAAAAAAGGCCAAAATGAATGGCAAAAACTAAAACTAAAACCTAAACTGGGAAAAACTAGACTATGATTACTATGAAAAGACATGAGCATGATTCAGAGCAGGAGCATGCGGGAAACTGTGGGAAAACACATTAACATGAAACATGGGCATGACCTGAACTGAATCATGAAGGACCTGAACGTTTGACGTAACATGAAGGGATGAAAACAGACGTCCTGACGAAGACTGAATGAAACACACAGCCTAAATACGCATAGGAGGTGTGGAAACTCAGGGGAAGTGGAAACACATGGAGAAACAGCTGACACAAATGAGCATAACGATGTCACAGGGGAAGAGTAAACTAAACACGCCGAACAAAGAAGCACGAGACTTTCAAAATAAAACACAGGCTTGACAACAAGAAAAACGCAGACAAGATATAATGACAGATAACACAGAACACCTAGGTGACACATAGACTAAACTAAAATTCAAAGCCAACTAATTATAATCCAAGAATTGTACATTATCTTCAAAATATAATGAAAGAGATCAAAACCAACTGAAAGTGCTGGGTCACAGACTCAGCCCCTGACAACAGCTTTCATTTCATGTCCAAATCTCTCTATTTAAGATGTTATGAGGGCTCAACAATGCTTCTAAAATAAGGTAACTTAAAAAGCATCAAATTTAAACCCACTTCTATGTACTTTCATGAGCTGTGACTGTAATTTATTGCTTTACTTTTTTCTTAAAATAATTTAAAATGGTACATTTTCATTTTCTCTGTTTGAATATTTGGTATGTTTTCTGTGTTGTATTGTGAATAAAATATGGATTTCTAAGATTTGCATATTGTTGCATTCTGATTTTATTTACATTTTGCACTGCGTTCCATCTTTTTCGGAATTGGGGTTGTATATCATATTTCATATAAAACGCCACACTTTTGAAGAGGAAAAAGCCTCGACAGAACCAAAGACAGAAAATCTGGAAACTTTATAGGACTTTATATTGTACAGTTTTCCTCCAGGGCAACTGTGTATATAGAAATGTGGAATGAGTGTGTTTTGTATATAAAACAACAGAATATAGAATTTTTCTTCACTTGAAATTAAAATAGCACCAGGGAAAAAGTTACTTACTCGTGGCTCTGGTTCTACTGTACCTTTGATTCACACGTCGTGCCTCAAACCAACCAATCATCATTTCTCATGACTCATGTGTCAACCTAATCCCCTAAAAACAACTCAGTTGGAGTTACTGCAGGGAAGGACATAACTTCATAGAATTCCTGTTTAGTCTTTCCAAAGTAAAAGCCTCCTAGAGCATCACACATGTAGTCATGTCATTTTACTATCTTGTCTGTGGTTCAGACCTCTGTGCCCTCATAGCTGGTTACTACTATACAAAGAGCCATTGGAAAAAGAGAAAATATGCAGTGAGTGGCAGTTTTCTGGCTAAAAATCCCTTGTTGATGGCAGCGGTCAGAGAAGAATGGCCAGACTCCTTCAGGCTGATAGGAAGGCAACAGTAACTCAAATTATTTGCTACAAGTAAGGTACGCAGAAGGCCATCTCTGAATGCACAACACACTGAACTTTGAAGCAGATGGGCTACAGTAGCTGGATACCACAGGTAAAGGCTAATGCCACTACAGGGCAAGAATAGGAAACTGAGGCTAAGTCAGTCATGTGTTTAGTTATTGCATTAGCTGTGGTTCACTGAAGTCTTCTTAAAGATTGGAGTCCCTTCATCAGTCTTCATCATGCAGGTGACTCAACGGCAAACACAGTAGCCTCAGTAGGTGACCTTTAGGTGTTTGTGGGTGCGACAAGTCACAGGTGGAGAGTCAGTGAATAACATTCTGTCAGAAGCCTTTATATCTCTCGCATCAAATCCCTAAGGAAATGTGTGATAGCATTCTGGTTAGTTTTCATCTTGCGGGAAACCCTGACCTTGCAAATCATGCGGCACACTCCCTGTCATGTCAGACAGATGGACAGGCAGGCAGCTGACACAGTATGTGACGTTATGGGCTAGAGGATCAGCTAGTGTCAGGGGGAGACCTGACAGCAAGGGGACAGCATTGTCAAATAAGGGTGTGAATTCTCCAACGATCAATCTTTTGGCTAAAGGTCTGCTTTTCACAGCACGAGAGACAAGTAAAGATCAGGCAGCTGAGAATATGCAAACACTAAAGGGGGAGTGAGTATATAGCAGAGCAGCTGAAATGGTACGATAGAAATGAAGAGCACGTGACAGGTCGTTGAAAGTGTCTTTCTCTCTCATTGTGTGTATGTGTGTGCATGCTGACATGCAGAAGTTGTTGTTCAGGTAATGACATTGTAAGTATGGACAGCCACTATGATTGACACATAGTAACAGATTTTAGTGCTGAAAGGGTTCAAGGTGCTGTTGTTTACTATCCTTTTTTAACTCCTTAATTGCATTCCAGTTAATACTTTACAAGCTTTTACACTGCATACTTTTATTCATCTTAGCAGTTTGCAGGCCTAGACTTATCACTGGAGGTGTCGGGAGAATCTTTCTGAAGGGTTAAATATCAAAAATAAGAAATCTTAATAATCAAAAGAGAGAACTCTTACCTACTTTTAATTGAAATATACAGCTTTCAGTCAGTGCCCACCTGATCTAATGTGATCTATGTGAAATAGAAACAAAAAAGGCAAAAATCTGTTTCTACACAGACACAAACTGTCCTGTCTTGTTTTGTTTTCATTACAGTCGACGTGACTTTAAATCTGTTGCATTTCAAATGGAAATTTTTTGTGCATGCACTATGTTGTCGAGACTTCTTTGGAGCTTTAACCTAACCAAACACAGAATGGCAACAAAAATAGCTAAACACACACATATCAGGAGTCAAAGAAAGAAAAATCACTAGATCATAGGTAGGTGGGATTTGAACAACTGCAGATCATTGTGTGAAAGTTTCCACCACCTTGCCAACCTGTAAATCCTGATTTTTTTTATTCGTTAAAGCTGGAAAAACCCTGGTTTGAGTGCATGGACACAAACAGATAACAAGAGAAACCAAGTGGAAATGTGAATCAAAAACAAACATGAATCAACAGATTCAATTTCATGAACTGCTTTGAGACTTTGTTGCAATGCCATATGTACAACAAACAGTCTCAAATAATATACTTATGAGTCATTATTGCTGCTGCCTTCACTGAATAGCATTTAGCTGTTTCTTATAACTGAAGAAAGTTGTCTGTTTTTAGCAGTTTTGGATGCTCAGTATATATCTTGGTCATTTAGCTTTCTGGTCCAGACTAAATATTTCAACACGTGTTTGGTGTATTGGCATTACTTTGTGCCTGTCATAAATTAAAGAAACACGGGGTTTGGCTCTTTGGCTTCTGTACCTCTCTTCAAAGTGGAGTGGCAGCCCATGGAAGCGTCTTTGTTGGTGAGAAGGATAAAAAACTGACAATTATTCAGACTAGGGTTGTGATGAAACTCAAATTATTAAGAATAAATCAGTCCCATGGTATTAGTCATTCTGGATGACTTGCAGTAAATGCACTTGCAAAACAAAATTAAACTATGCACAAACTCTGCCATTTTTACCTTTTGCAGAACCTTCCAGTTAACAAGGGTGGACCATTTGTTGGTCACGTTAAGGCCCAAAGGCTTATATTTTGACTCACCTACTTTAGACACACCAGCAGAAGAATGTTTGAAGATACATGGGAAATATCTTCATATCTCTGGGATGGAGTTGACCAAAATTGTGATATTCCTGTTGCCCAGAGGATGAATCTTACTGCCTTTTTTGATCCACTGGTAACAAATAAAACATCTGTTGGGAAAAAAGATGAATTACCACTTATCTTAAATTCACACTCAGCTCATGGTGATACTAATTATATTCTTAAGCTAAGAATTTGGTGAAAGATCTAAAATAAAAATAATAAATATCAGGTACAAATGACTGATTCACTAATGTGAACTCTGATGTCCAAGCACAACACATCCCCAAATAAGTGATTAATAATTATTAGCATAAGTCTGTACATTGTGTTTTTTTATTATCATTACTATTATTATGGGCAACACGGTAGTTAGCACTGTTGCCTCACAGCAAGAAGGTCCTGAAGGCAATTCCACCATCAGGCTGGGGTCTTTCTGTGTGAAGCTTGCATGTTTTCCCCGTATCTGGCTTCCTCTTACAGTCCAAAGACATGCAGTTAGTGGGTATAGGTTAATTGGAAACTCTAAATTGCCCATAGGTGGCAGAAAGGTTCAGGAAATCTATCACTGTCATCATACAGAAGTGAGCTTCACTGACTCATCACATCCTACAGTTAGAAAGCCTTGCAATGAAGGGATTTAAAAAAACTTGCAACTGATGGAGCAGTTGCTGCAGCCACACTCCATTGTAAAAAGACCAACCCTAAGCAGATTCTTATTCAATGCATGATTCACACACTAGTCATGGTCCATGATGCATAAAACACATCAGACATATTCATTTACTCTCAAAAGTCTGCTGCCAGTCTCAGTAAATGCAATAGCAGAAATTTGCACACTGGAGAGTTATTGTAATTTTGTGTTTTCTAATTGTTTTTTATTCTAATTTCATTTTGACTTTTAGATTTCAATTCATTTTAATTTTGGTTAGTTTTGGTAGATTTAGTTTTACGTTTAGTTTTAGTTTAGTTTTATAAGTTTCAGTGTTAGTGTTACTCTTTTGCAAAATTTGGGAAAAATCAGTACAGGTATTAAAAAAAACTGAACTTTTGGAAAGCAACAACTCAGAGTCTCAATAAGCATGTCAATCAGTGTTTCAAGTCAAACTAATAAATACTAAAACTAAAAATATTGCCTCTATTTTTTATTTAATTTTTAACATTTATCTTAGTTTTACAAGTTCACAAAATCTTTTCAGTTAGCTTTAGGTTGTTGTTTTTTTTTAGAAGTGTTGTTTTTATTTTTATTTTAACTAAAATGTTTTTCAGAATCTAGTTTTAGTTTTTACTTTAGTTTTATTTACCTATAATAATCCTACTGGGGATGACACTGCAGGAAAACAGGAAAAGTCAGTCCAAGCAAACTGTTTCATACAGAATTCATACAGCACAGCTGGACAAGTAGCGCTAAATGGAAGAGGGATTTCTCCCTGACACATTAAAATAGCATAATTTACTGTTTGCATAGTTAGGTTTGATTGGATCATCGTGTCTGCATGCTCCCTTGTTTATGTGTCGTTTTCTGTTTCCTGTGTGAGTCTCTTGTCCTCTATGTATGATTTTTAGTTATGTCTGTGCCTTGTTCCCCTTATCTGTCTCCATGTTCCTCCCCTTGCGTATCATTCAGTTTCCCCAGTCTGTTATGTGTTTCATGTCTGCGTTTTCCATGTCGTATTGCCGATCAGCTGATCATTGATCAGTTTCATGATTGAAGTAGCAACAGGAGAGGGAGGGGAGAGAATGACAGAAGAAGCAGCAGCTGTGTGGCATAAACACAGAATAACTCCAGCTTTGTGTCTTTTTCCATTCTAGCTGAAGTCCGGGACAAACTGTGCTTCTTTTCAGCTCAATACGAAACGCGTAATATTTTCTATGAATACGGGACGATTCCGTTTTTTACGGGACGGTTGGCAACTCTACTAACGAACCTTATGAATAAAATAAAGTTCACTCTCAGTAACATCATAGCACCCACCCAGCTGTATAGAAACTCCGTCATGCATATTTATTGTAACTGACGGTAAAAAGTCACCACAACAAAAATAAACTGCACCTAAACTTGGTTTATATCTGACCCAGATAGACTGCAGGTCATAACTTCTTACCTGAAGTTCAGTTCACCTGACACTCGGACCGGCGGCCACCTCGGGTCTCTCCTCCTCCTGCCTCCCATTTCCCTCATCTATCTGCTGGCCTCTGTTGAAGCTCCGCCAAGGCAACCACCAAACAACTGAGTTATTTTTACACATCGACCAGCATCTGGCCAATCCACCACCTTTCATTGTTTATGCCGTTACAAAATAAAAAAATAAATAATAATAATCGGCCCAAAATCACCATCGGCCCACCGGGCATCTGCCCGATGGCCAGTCCAGCTATGCCTTTGGCATCATGTTCATTTGTGTTAGCTGTGTTCCCCTTGTGTTCTCAATTCCCTCATAACCCTTCTGTGTATTTAAGTTCTCTGTCTTCCTTTATTCACTGTCTGGTCATCTATTGTTTAATGCCATGTTTCCAGGTTTGTTCATGTCATGTCAGGGTTTTTCGTGTTCTATTTTAGTTTCCCCAGTTTAGGTTAATGTTTAGTTTTGCATTAGTTTGCCTTGCCCTTTGTGCATTTTCATCGGCTTTATTAAACTGCTCGCCTTTTGTTAATTCAAGTTACGTTCCAGGTTTCATTGTGTCTGCATTTGGGTCCACTATTCACACACACAATCTGCTTCAGAAAATATGAGAATGAGGATACTCCACATATGGATTTTATTTCTTAAAATAACATTCTTTAAAAAATATTCTTGTATTTATGCTTGTATTTTAAGCTAAACAAAAAAAAAAATTGTTTCACCCAGGAACATGAATGAATATCTGGCATTTATACAGTTTTGAAATTATGGCTTTTTCCTCTCAGCCTATATGAACCTTAGTAAAGCTATAGCCATTTCAAACGGATGGTGGGATTTAATACAATGGTTTAGGTTTGAGTTCTATCCTGAGACATGGATTCCAAAATACAACAGACCCCAATTACATTTTCTTCTATGAATCCTAAAAGTCTTTTTGGCCGCAGCTGTCACTCTCATGTTCCTCCTTAGAAATAGTTTCATTTTGAAAAGGTGAAGAATAGTACTGCAGAGCCATTTTGCACCAACGATACTGTGGATGCGTATCGCCATTCCCTGTAGGATCTTTTGAGAAGCGGAGTTGATGTCAAAGCAAGAGACTGATGAGTCTGTGGACTTCTTCCTGCTGAGAGCGAAAGCTTTTGTGCGTGGGAGACTTGCTTTCTTGTCTCTTAGAGCCCCCATTCCTCATCCCCATCCCTCTTTGCCCCTTTCCTTCACTCTCCCTTTTCTCTCCCGACATACCGGCTTAGAAATGAGGAGTAAGTCCCTCTGTTTCAAGAGGTTTGGAATTTGTCTCCTAGCAACAACCCGCACAATACAACATGGTTTTGTGTGAGACAGAGACACAGTGTGAGAGTAATGTGTGTGTGTATGTGTTTGTAAGAAGTGTGAGAGAGTTTGGGAACCATCTGAGCTGTGTGTGTGTGTGTGTGTGTGTGTGTGTGTGTGTGTGTGTGTGTGTGTGTGTGTGTGTGTGTGTGTGTCTGTGCACTAATCAGCTGAGCACACTTTTTCCACTGTCATACATGTTTGGAGGCTTTTTCTGTCATGTGGAAACTCGTTCCACTCCACGCGTCGTCTTGCTCTTTCAGCACAAACACACACACAGATACATTCTTCATTCACAGCGGACAGCACTTCCTCCCTGGGTTGACGTTACATAAGGACTAAGAAGCTGAATGGAAACTGGTGATAAGCTAGCGTTTTATCACGAGGACGGGGGCAGTGACCATGAGAGTCTGGGTGGGACAGACTGTCCATGGGTGTATAAATGGGGGAAGACATCCTATAAACAACTACCTCTTTCCCCTTCACCACCACCGCCACCCACATGGCCACCATGATGTCATCAACCTTGGCTTTGAACTGAAATATAGGTCACAACCTGGAAAACCTCAGCTGAGTGACACCAAAGTTCGAACTCGATTGGAACAAACGTAGACTGACGTATTAGTGGCACAATTAAGCAAGCTTTCAGCCTTTCTCTGTGCCAGACCTTCACTTCCTCCTTCTGAGTGACTTACAGCACTTGGATGTAGCTGAAACTGAACGCTTTTTTTACTGGAACAGAAGGAGTTAAATTGCTATAGCGGGAACTGTGAAATCTGAGAAGTGATGGGAGAGGGAAGGGGGGATTTCTGGGGAGCAAAGAAAAAGAGGAAGACCCAGAGCGCTACCCTTTGCCCTCCTCTTCTCTGACAGCTCTTTGCCGCTCTCCCTGTTGATACAGTCTTTCTTCTTCTTTCTGTTGTCTGTGTTAAATCTATTTTGAGTGGCAGCCACCTCCTTCGAACTTGTAAGCAATGAGTCAGTCATTTCCGTGCACAAAATATTACGCGTGTGTGTTCTCAATTTTTTTCCTTTTTTTTTTTTTTTTACTGGGGACAATTTTTACAGTTACACCGCTCCAGACGAGGTTCTTTCCCTCCTGGTGTTAAAGCCCAGCAGTAAGCATTTCCCACTTCCTGTACAGCGCTGAATCAGCCTTGAAGAATGTACAACGACTGACTCACACTTCCTCCTGGATATGACAGAGCTTCCTCTCCTCGGCCAACTGATTTAGCCTTTCTGTCGTCCCTCCCTCCACCCGTCTTCCTTTCACTCCCCCACAACCCCCGCCATCCCATACCACCAACCTCCTTCCTCTAACACTTGAAGGTTTGAGAGGTGACCCGGAGTGGAATAAGTGACTCTGGGCTTGCATGTTTGCTCAAAGGCAGGCAGTGCACCGACTGACTGAAGCCACTCGTCTCAGTCATCAAGCATCTGAGTCATTTGATTTTAATTTGGCCCTTCTATATTTAGATGCTTCAGCCTGGCCTTATGATCATTCAGGAGCGGAACAGATGGGCCTCTGTTGCATCGTCCAGGCTAACAACAGGTCCACCATTAGGGTCTCCTGGGCAAGTCAACTGCAGTTCAACTCTTATTAAAACAATTAACTGCTGGATTGTGGAGGATTATTATCAACAGGATAAGGGGAATTCAATTTCATGTCACTGTCTCAACTGAACAGTTTAGGTTTTATTTTCTAAGATTGTGAGACTGTCATTGCCTAGAATTTTATTTTGTTATTTACACCATTTAAATATATGATCCACTAGACCAGTAGTTTTGACTTTTTTGTGGCAAATCTCATCAAAGGAAAGAGCATTTCATGCCATACCTGGGCTTTTATCTGCACAGAGTAGCTTCATTGTCAGTGTTTTTTCAAGGGGTTACCAAGCCCAAGCATGACAACTGGAATATGTTTTTAAGCTAGCATCACCATTCATCTAGCATGAAACGTGACACTTTGGCCAACATGGTCTTGCTGGCTCTGGTTTAGATCCAGTGCTCTTACGAAATAGGCAAAGTTTCTTTAAGAAAAGACATTTGGTTTTCTAGTTCCTCCTTAGCTTGTGGCACCATGTTAGTCAGCTTCTCCCGACAGATGACGCCCTCAGATTGAGGACTGTTGATGTGTCTAATGAAGGCAAAGCCAAAAGACAACTACCTTTCGCAACACATTTGCTCTTTTCGTTTGGTTGCTAGTGATGGGTAGTTGTGGTCGAAAAGTGGTCCATTTCCCCCCTTTTTAGCCTCCTTACTGTTATAAATGATAGTTTTTGATTACCACCAGCAAGTGCATTCATAGACTGGGCTTACCTTTGACTACATTTTTTTAAAGAATTTATTTATTTACTTATTTTAGAAGAAACTAGTTCGTACAAAGTATTGATATAGTTGGTTGAAAGTTCATACAGAACGTTTTTGAATTTTTAGGGACACTTTTACTTGTCTCAAAGGACACCATTGAGCCTCAGCACACTGTCTGAAAACCACACCCAGCAAACATGGTTGAAACATTAGAGTACTATTGCCACAATCACACGCAGATATGCTACAATGGCAAAAAAGTGCACCACGCATGGCACATGCATACATACATAGATATAGGAACAGTTGGTAGTGCTCCTGTCAGAGTCCTTTCATATTACTGCAATTGGGAAAACACAGATAAAAGTCATATATTCAATTCTTACTCTGAAGAGAGCTTTTCATTCATTTCATTGTCTTCTTTTCCACAAATGTTTTGCTTATGCCATTTATTTCTAATTGAAAAAATGATCATATTTCTTGTACACAAACTTCCCCTTGCTAGAAAGTCAAGGATGGATATCAAATATGATGACCAAGCTATGTTCAACAGGAATATCCAGGCTATTCGACATCATGTGACAGCACTAGACACTGAAAACAGATGGGTCAGCATTTCTTCGGTGTTGATACTTTTTAAGAGTAAATACTTTTCAGGTCTTTTCAATACAACAAGAAAAATCCCGTTGAGAAAGCAGCAGAACTTGCAAAGGTGGATTTATCAAAACCTCTTCAAGTAAAACCAAAAAAAATCTCCTTAGGATGATACCACTTTGCATGAAATGACCATTAAGTTAAAAGAGGCTTTATGAAAAGGGGTTTGACAAGAGCTCTCATTTGCCATCATTAGAATTTAAAGTGTATATCCTTGACTTCAGGATATTAGAAATAAATAATCCCTTCAGTTTCATTTTAGCACATTAAGGTCAGAGCCAGCAATTTCTGTCAGAACATTAGCAATGTTTTGCGAAAGCACCACCCAACAGTGCCACTCACAGGGTAACACGATAGCTGGCATCCAAAGTTTTTAAAAATTCTCATTGAGAAAATTAGCATTTGGCAAACAGAATAGTTTAATTTTAAACTTCATGCTCATTTTGCAGCTAGCACTAAAAAATCACATTATTAGAGCTTCAGTAATTCTTTTTTAAATAGTCGGTTAAAAGAAGTTTCCTTGAGTTTATTGTTTATTTATAAATTTACTTATTTATTCTTTGTTTTTATTTTCTAATTGAACATTCATTTATAGCTCAAGAAAGTAAAGCCAAAGTCAAACCCAATTAAGTCTACATACAGAAATAGAAAAAAGCGTGATTTGCAGTATTTGCAAAGGAAATGATGTGTATTCATGTAAAGTGTGTTGATTTCTATTTCCTGTCTCAAGTTTACTTTACTTGACTCACTATAAATACTAGCTAAAAAGAGTCCGGATCACAGCTGGTGCGGCATCCAGGAATCATTTCAACATTAACATGCCCGGCCAATACGTCACTGTTCTATGATTTGTTTGACGTTCAAAGGAAAATCCTTAAAGCAATTTGTATTGTGTGCCTGTAGTTTGATATTTAGCTGCCACCAACAGATTCTTGGGCAGGACCACTTGGCGTTACATTTTAATGTGCTTGCTACCCTTTCACAAGTCCTACAGTCTAAAATAGACACCATGACACCGTGTTGACGTGGCACTTGGAATGGACTGCTCATTGTGGCAAGCAGAGGGGAGCTTGTTGTTGGTGGGTAAAGTTTGCCTTCTATCATGTGGTTAACACTGTGAAACATCCCATTCTTTATCTCAGGACATCAAACGCTCATTTGGCCAAAAATGCTGACATCTTCCAGTTGTACACAAGGCATCCGAAGGTGTTGGTTATGGCACTTGTCAGACAGGTCTTACTCAAAATTTGTCATATATGGATGCATGTTCCAGACTTCTTCCCATCAGATTTAAATGTAGCTTCTATTTTCAAGCAGGACAATTAGCTGGCAGTATTCAGTAATCACACAGCCAGTGTGTCAAGGCAGCGCAGGCATAAAATACTTTGCGTGTAACTCTGCTACGTTGGCTTCTCACAAAATTACCCATAATATCCTGAGAGGAAATGAGATTTTTCTAAATCTAACCAAGTAGTTTTGTTGCATAATTCTAGCTAAACAGCAACTGGAAATGAACACGCACAAAAAGAAAATTCAAAAATTAACACGATTTCATGAGAGGTGAACTGCAAATGTTTTATGCAATCACCACCTCTGTGTTCCTCCTAATACAGACTTTTGGCTTTATAGTTAATTCTTTCATATTGAAATTATTTTAAATTTAATTTCTTTGAAGGTTAATCGTGGGTATGAAAAGGTGATGGGAAGTAATAGGATCCTAACCAAGCATGAAATGTTCCACTTTATGTTTCTGTCCTTAAAGTATGGCTGCAACCAAATATTAAGATTTGTAGCTTAGCACAAGTACTAAAAACAGAGAGAAAACAGTTGATAAGTTTACTTTACTTGTGTCAATTAGTACATAATTAAAGTTCTGTCCATCTATTTTCTTCAGTTCATGGTCTTTGGGGCGCTGGAGCCTATGCTAGCAGTCACTAGGTAAGTTGGTTCCATAGACAAAAGCTATGCTAACTACATGTTTCTATAGATTTCATCTAAATCTCAGCAAGAAAGCAAATACATGTATTTGAGGAAATTTTTATTACAAACAACTAACTTGTAGATTTTCAACATGAAATGATGGATTTATCTGGTTTTAGGCTTAGTATCGAATGGGACTCACTCAAATATTAGCCAGCTAATAAGCCAAGCTAAGTAGTGGGATCAGTTTGCTACATCCTAAGAGAAGGCAGTGATTCCATGATCCCAGCTTACTGTAATGCATCACAACCATGTCAGAGCATTGGTCCAAATATACGGTGGAAAGAATTATGGACACAATATTACTGGTCTATTGATATAAATGGTTCCCAGCACACTGGTGCAGTGGTTAGCACTGCATCAAAGTGAGAAAATCCACCAGCTGGCTAGTGTCTTTATGTATGGAGTTTGCATGTCTGTCCAGGTACTCTGCTTCCAATGATCCAACGACATGAATGTTAGTTTGCTAAATTGGCCATAGGTGTAAATGTGAGTGTGAATATTTGCCTGTCCCTCTATATTAGCCCAGCAATAGATCAGTCTCCCTGCCTTTCGCCCTATGATACTCCAGCTGGAGAGTCCCAGTTTAAGAACTACTGCTGTAATACAGTGAAAAAGTACTCTTAAAGTTCTCTTAAAGTAACAATAAGTCCTTTACTCACTGCATATACAAAGAGCATGTACAGTCAGACCCTCCCAGCTCTCTTTGTGACCTTTTACCTCCTTTTTACCTCCTTTCTCTGAAAGTAGGCCATTCCCGGACTACTCAAGTGTGAAAAAGTGTCTTTTTTTCTGACACAGTGGAAAGTTTACCTTGTGACCAAGGTGTGCTGCTGTGCTGATTATGCAAACATCCCACAGCCAGTAGGAGCCTGTACTCACACCCATATGCATGCATGGATGCATTCACCTGACTCACACGTGACGTCATGTACGACAGGTGCCTCTGTAGATACAGCAGGACCTGGACCTGAGGCAGCGAAGGTCTATGTGTGTATGCATGCGCTCTTTGAGTTGTTTGTGGTGTTTACACATAACAGTGCAATCGTTTGAGTGCATGTCACGCGTCAGGGCAACTGGGAAAGTGAGGATTAATAGGAGCTGGTGATGTCACACAGTCATAACCAAGGAAAATGTTGTGCAATACCTGCGTCATTCTGCACCAGGACAACAGCAGGTCATAGCTGGGAGCCGGCTGGCCAACTTCTAAACAACATCTGTCATGTGGAGCCTGCAGGCGGCACAGAGGCATCGCTGTAGTGCTTCTGGTTAGTCAAGGGCCAGTGACTTATACTGCATTAGTAGGTGGAAAGCACCGTACTATCTGGCAAAGCCAGATAATCTGATGACTTTTGGAGGCACTTCAGATGACCAAACATTGTGGTCTGTTTTTACAGGAAGTAACTCAATCCCAACTTCAGCTGTTTCTCCTGTTTCTGGTTGTTACACACAAGCATGTGGACTATTTCACATACACACGTATTTGTCATACTTTAAAAAAAACACAATGACTTCTCTCTAACTTAAAAATAAAAGCCGTTCTGTTCGAAGCAGTGCCAGAATTTTGACAAGACAGAAGAACTGGATTAAGTTATGTCAACATAGCAGATAAAGAGGAGTCTCTTATTCCCATCTGTTGGAACTGTGGAGTTTCCCTTGCTGCCCAGGTAGCGGAGCACCTGTCTACGAGAGCGTTGCTTTATGATTTAAACAAACAGAACACTGATGCTTTTCTTCCTGCCGTTAACAAAATATTTTTTATACATTTTATTATTGGATCTGCTTTACAATCAAGTCATCATTACTCATTGCCGTTATCACTCATATTCAGGCTGCTGATCTTCCCCTCGGTTTATTTTGTTTAATGTTCCAGATATTCTTGGCAACAAAATGCGATACAAAATGACTAAAAGCCACCGCTGTGGGAGGATTTAACCACTGTTTCAAATTGGCAATGTGAACCATTAAATAGCTGTTCAAGTGACCTCTCTGCTGATTGATGATTGTCAGAAGAGTCACGGTGACTCAAGCATAACAGCGGAAGGAATTTCAAGATTTCTGGAAAACTGGCCAGGTGCCAGTTGGGTTGCCATCTGTATTTTGCAGAGATCGCTCCTGTTTTAAATTTTGTCACAGCGGACATGGCTTGTTAGCTGGAGGTGCAATCACCTTGTAAACAGGGAAGCCACAAGCAAGAGTTGTATTCATGTGGACACTGAAGACAAGCTGACAGCATTTGTGGACACTGCCACCATGTGGCTCCTTCCATTCTACTGAGGTTCATCACAGCAAAGGATCAAACTCAAATATCAGCAACATATAGTTCAAATAATAAGTAAATAGTAGCAATATTAGCAGGTGAAAAAAATACAGGTTTCAATTCAGATAAGTAGCATTGAGTGCTGGTATTCAATTCAAACACTAACTGTGCACACACAAATGATTTTTATTATAGATCCAGTTATATTCGCCACAGCTGAGATTAAATGGACAGTGCGTATTCTTGTAATTCCTTTTGACATAGTTGAAATATCAGTTCATTCACATTTATTTACGGACAGGCAGTATTGACACAGAGTCAAACTGCTGTGAAAACAGATCAGGTTTTTCATGTCATGCATCAAACCCACGACAATTCACTGGCATTAATATTAAGGCTAATTGATTAATTACTATTCAAGAATGCCAGTTTTAGTTATGTAATTGCTCTCCATTTCAATCCTAAAATCAACCTATTAATGAATTAATATCGAGTTTAGCCTGTGCAGCTAACACAGTTTAATGAGAAAATCACCTCCAACCAGCAGTGTTACTGAATGAGCAGATAAATATTTTCCCCCTGCACATTTTAAAAGTATGAATCAGTCCCGAGGTCAACACCCACTGATTCATGTTATAATGGTTAATAATTTACAACAGGAAAAAGCATTCCACAAAAATGTGCCGTGTACTTTTGCAGTAGCTTGATGAGTGACAGCAGTAATATTGTCTGCCACATCGCTGGATGACAAATCTAAGAACTATCTTTGCAGTTCCTGGTGATGAACTTCTGGAAGTGAAAACACATGACTGCTTTCATAACAAATATATCAAGATGGTCAAACTGTGCTTATACCTCTGCACAGCGTAAAAATGCTGGAAGTTAATAAAAAGTACAACTGCAAATACCTTTTTAAAAAAGTGTGATACATTCTGCAGAATACAGTGCGGCAGGAAATAGATTTTGGATTTTGCACTAGCAGTCATCTTATCCATCCATCAATCTGTCCTTGAGCAATCTCAGAAATCCATAAATATAGATGTAGCTCACAAATTGTTTGTGTATCTCAGTGAAGGTTTTAGCTAACAAATGGCTAAGACATAGAGGCGTCCAACATTATCAAAGCGAAACCCAGGAGGTTAGAGGTAGTGAATCAAACCGAGAACCAAAGAAGACCTGTAAAAAAAATACCAGTGGACTCTTGTTAAGGGAACCAAGGTGAAACTAAAGACTAAAATGGCCTAAAATATATGTAATCTCTGCAGTTTTTTAAATAAGACTGTCATCTTACCATGGTGCTCAATGTAACATTTCCTGACCATTTCTAATCGTATGGATTATGATTCCTCACATTCCAGTGTCCCCTACCTTCTTTCTTCCTCTTGTCTTTCTCTCCC
Organism: Maylandia zebra; assembly: GCF_041146795.1. Taxonomy (NCBI): domain Eukaryota; kingdom Metazoa; phylum Chordata; class Actinopteri; order Cichliformes; family Cichlidae; genus Maylandia; species Maylandia zebra. The sequence continues at coordinate 10,150,802 of NC_135182.1, read as the reverse complement.
TTTCTCTCTCACTACTTGTTCTCCCACCGGGTATGAGTATATGGGAGGGCGTACCAGCCTGTCAGGACCCTCTGAAGGTCCTCAAAACAGACCTGGCTAGATTCTGGCAGACACACCTGCTTCTCATCCACTCATCAACCTCCTGCACATCAAAGGACAGCTCATCGCTCGCTTACTGCCAGATTGTTATAGCTATCAAAGTGGTGACTAGTTCAGGCTGAGTTTTGTTTCTGTGAAGTTTTTCCAGTTACTTACCTTCCTCACTCTCTGCAAGGAACCCTGCTTGCTCTCTACCACCTTCCAACTTAAGGAATAAGGAGCAAGCCAAAACCCAGAATCCTTACTGGCTATTCCCAGCAAAAGCCACAGGGTGATTGGAACAGTTATTTTAAGTACAGATTTTTAAACTGTTAGGTTGTGTTGTAAAGGGTTTTTCTAAAACCTATTGATTTTAAGATCCTATTGATTGAAAATCTGCAGAACAACACAATTTTTTAAATACAAAGAAGGTGGATCTGTTGTATTCCAGCATCTGCAAAGTGGATGTTCATACCATTTGGCTAAACAAATTTCTGTTATGATTTCGTTGACACACTGCTGACAAATGGAAAGGTCCAGAGTTTCAGGAAAATTTTGATTAAAATATGAGTATTGTGAGACATTTCTTAGAAAGATCTATACAGCACCTGTAGGAGCCAGAATAGGAGAATAACTCATAGTAATGATCTATTACTGATCAGATTAATTAGAAATTCCACATTTAGGTGTGTGCTATGTAAACTAAAGTTACCTTGACTTTTTTTTTTCTTCTTTCAACTGCTCCACAGCAGATCGTCTGCCTCCATCCCATCCTGTCAGACCATCTGTTATGCATGTCTATCACTACATCAGTGAATTCTCCTTGTCTTCCTGTATTGCGCGCATCGGTGGCTCAGGCGGGTGGTCTACTTATTGGAAGGTCCATCCTCCAGTCGGCATGTCAGAGTCCTTGGGCAAAATCCTGAAGCAAAAATTGCCCCTAATGCATCCATTGGAGTGTGAGCATGTGCGTAGTAGTTAGAAAGTGTTTAAAGGCAAGAAATATAGCTGTATGTGTATGGGTGAATGTGACTTGTAGTGAAAAGCACTTTGAGTGCTCAGTTAAAGTACAAGAGTACACCAGTCCATTTACAACTGCTCTTGCCTGGCAGCTCTAGGCTCCTTGTTCTGCACATGTCCAAACCATCTCAGACTTAGCTGTCTTTGTCTATAAAGTTGACCTAAGTAAAAGACAAAAAAACCTTTGTGGGATAACAGATTACTAGATGATAAGTATGACAATTTTTCTTCTAAACCAACAGAAACATAGCTCTGTTGGCTAAAATAGCTGGATTCTATTTGTGCTTGTTACACAGAACATCCTCTGGCTATGCAGAAGTTTTTCTTTCACCACCTGGACCTACAGTGCTGTTCTAGCATCAAAACACTTTGCAAGGTGGTGAGTCATTGTAATGAGTACTTTTACTATGCATGCACATTTAATTCACTATGTATGTGTGTGTGCACAAAATCACAAGAAGCTCATCAAGTTAACCCGATGCATCCTGTGACTCAGCTCCAAAATACTCCAGCTCTTACCAGCGGAATCTGGGGGACTTCTACCACATGGAGACCTTGTTGTTGCTTTGGCACATGTGGGGAAATGGATACTTTCTGAAAACATAATGGTGAGCTTGCTCAACGCTGAACGGTCTGCACACTTGGCAGGCAAAGCGGCTGAACTTCCTGTATCACACTCCTCCTGTATCACTGGAGGGGACCTCCAGTGATACAGGAGGAGTGTGATATGTGTGTACATCCAGTCCACCTGTTTATTGAGACAGGAATTGCAGGGTTTGTGGACCTTCATTTTTGGTGCTATTTTGTGTTTAACTACTACTGTGCATAATTACCCGAATTACATGTTCAGTATGCTACTGTATTAGATCCAAGAAATTAGCATGGTTATTCCACAGAAACCATACATGGAGAAATGTGGCAGTTAAAGAATTCTACTACAAAATTCTGAAAAGATGACAGTTGTCTCCACCTCCAGAAGTGCTAGTTAACAGCTAGTTCAGGTAGTAACAGGAAATGTATTAGCAGTGTTGGGGAGTAACGGAATACATGTACCGGCGTTACATATTTAAAATACAAAATATGGGTAACCGTATTCCATCTGGGGGCAGGGGTAGCTCAGTAGGTAGAGTGATGGCCCCATGGTTGATGGTTCGAATCCACTGAATGGCTACCCTGAGGTACCCCTGAGCAAGGTACCGTCCCTACACATTGGTCTCAGAGAGTAATTTCCCCATGGGGATCAATAAAGTATACTTTCTTTATTCTGTAACAGTTTAAGATGGTATTCAGAATACAGTCTTTTCCTGTTTCATATGTTAGGCTATGCCCTCTCTGTTTTTGGTAATTCCATGCCGGTGGCAACCCAAACAAAACACACATTAAGAGGCTCTAATGCCTGTGTGTGTCAGTCTCGCGGCCCATGTCACCTCTAATGATGTGAAGAAATATTTTTTAAAATTATTATTCAAAAAAATGATTTAATATGAAGGCAACAGGCAGAGTGTTACAGGCATAGCCTTAAAGAATGTAGCCTCATGGGCAGTGTAGTCCGTGCTGCAGGGAGAATAGACTGCCATACCCATTATGTGTCTGTGAGTGCGAGGGAGGGAGAAAAAGGTGAGTGGAAAAGTATGAGTTGTCACTGACCAGAAACGAGAGATGGAAGCATGTAAATATAATAATAACCACTGCAGCCAAAAAGAGTGCCTGACGAGCCCAGTTGTAAGTAAGCTATTAAGACTTGACTGTACGCTGTGCTCGTGTTTTCCTCCAAAACAATAAGTTCTGTTGGAGCAGCCTTTCAACGCCTCTCTCTGTCTCTCGCTAGCAAAGTTGACCGAGACAGCAAAGTAAAGCTAGTTTTTGCCTACGAGCCTGACACAGAACCCGACGTATTAGCCAGAGGAATAGTTTTAATATGAGATCGCTGCAAAAATGGCGAGTAACCTTCAGTAATAGTAATAAATCACACAGCTATAGTACATTCATGTAGCTGTAAAAAGCATGATAATATATTAAGCAATCCAAAGTATTCAGAATCCAAAGTATTCAGAAACGTATTCTGTAGTGGAATACATTTTTAAAGTAACCTTCCCAACACTGTGTATTAGCCATTGTATTAGCCAATGTTGCTGCGCTGATGCACAGTAGAGTCCAACGGTTTCAAATGTGTGGTAGCAAGCTATTTTCTCTTTGAACATGAAGGAGTACATTGCGCACCATGACAACTGTAACAGTTGAGAGCCTTTGATTTCATTCATCTTAGATTTTAGGGGTTGGGGAAAAAAATGATACCCCATAGTTTCATGGCATGTTGCGTGGCGACCTGATATTTTATTAAATAAATTAAATAGTCTAGGAATACAAACAACAGGCCTCATCTCGTTCACAAATACTCTGCAATAAGTCAGCATCTTTAAATGGCAGATTGTCTTGATATTGACATGGCATCCCTGTGAAGGTGTATACTGTCGATATAAACTCCAATTATCCTGTGGAAACATGAATTGTCCTTCTAAGAAAATTCTGAAGTCATTGAAAGAGTAGTTCAAAAATGAAAATTCAGATAGCTTTTACTTTGAAATGCACAAGAAGATGGCCTTGATAGTGACAGGGTGCTACAAGAGTACAAGGGTCTAATCAGTTGGATCTAACATTAGAGTGTGGAAACAAGACTGAATGATATTTATTATTATGTTCTTAACGTGTCTGTTAATTTGAAAGCTAAATTCACTCGAAGTTGGCTATTATTTTGAAATAAGGTTTCAAATGCTTTTGTTTTGAAATCAGATTTCAAGAGCTTTTTTTTTTTTTTTTTTTTTCAGGTTTCTGCGTCTCTTGCCGTAATACAAAGGTTTTTGTAGGTTTTTCACTGCAGGCAACAGTTGCTTTTGCTGCAAGTGTTTTTTTTTTTTTTCCTTCCCATTTTTTGTGCCTTTATCATAAGATTTAAATCTTCCATTTTTGTCTTTATCACATTGACTACATAAACAGCTAACTAACAACTTCCATAAGAAATGAGTCATGAGTTATGGCTGCCGGAGGTGTAGGGACTTTTCCCACCCAAATAAAGAAGGCTTGTGAATGGATGACTTACAGTTTGTTGGCCTTTTGCCAGTCACCCTGCGCGTTTTTCCTGTCACTATCTTGTGTTTGCATTATCAGGAGAGTTTGCGGTTCTGTTGCCTTGTGAGGTCGCATGAAGTTTGCGGTTGTTTGTTCGTCCCAGCCCTGTACTTTGCGGTTTCCTCGCGCCCCGGGAGACGCACGCGACCCACCGCGCCGGCTCTGACTCTCGGCTGAGTCACTGGACCGCACCACACCGACCCTCCGCCTCCGCCTCCGCCTGTCTCGCTCCTGAAACCGAACAGAGCGGATGCCGAGCACCTCGGCTCGCAGTTCTCAATACAGAGTGTACGTGTGAAACAGCCGAGACGAGGAAGAGTTCAAAAACGACAGTGAATAACCGACCAAGAGTGCGGTTACTTTCTTTACGAAACAGCTGTACAAATAGAATAACATGCTTGCATAATTATTAACTACTACAATATTATTTTAATGAAAAATACTTCTTTTATTCAAATACATTTTGTGGGTGGTATGTACTATGTATTTTAGCTTGCCTTTGAGTAAATAAAAGCAATAAAAAGCAATAAAAATGCCCCGTGTTCCCCGTATGAGAGCTGTGGATGGTCGTCACGGTGCTTCTACGTCTATCTTTTCAAAAGTCTTTCTGTGAATTTACTTGGAGTGAAATAACGGAAATGCTACACACATATTACATACAAACATTTGCTTTTAAAGCTGAATCCTTTCCAGATTTTTATCCTGCCTTTTATTTATATGTTATTATCCATTGATATTCACAAGTGAATTCTTTTCTTCTTCTTTGTTTTTTTTAACACTATTTTATTAAGACTTTTTCTTTAGTGATGCAGATGATAAGACCTATTTTTCTTTCTTACTTGCTAGATTCATGGTGTCTGTTCCATTTAGTTACCAGGTGTGGATACCTCCTTTAGAAAAGTGGTTAATGGAGACAGAAATTACTGGGATTCCCATGATATGGGAATTCCTTTTCAAGATTATATTTGATGGATATTAAGCTCACGTGGATACGTTTTCATGCATGGATTTATGGATATTGTCTGTGTGTTTTATACAATATTATAAGATTGTTAACTGTGAGGAAATCACGTTTTAACACCTCATTTCAGACTAAGCTGATGATGGTGCGTAACGATGCCTAATAATTAATATTAAGAATAATACTTATTATAAAGACAACAGATACACTGTTACTTTGTGCTATGTTTCAGCTACATTCAGCCCTTTTCTTCATTGTTAAAAGCTAATGCATTACTGCAATTTATTCTGATCCCAGTTTCATACCAAAGTTTAACTGAAGCAGCTGGATGCAAGCTGGAACTTTTGCTATTTTTCAATAAATCATCCTTGAACAAGAAGAGGAAAACTATCTTTTGGTGGCATTCTCTACCAGAAAGCTATTTTATTTTCTCATCTCAGCCTTGTCAGACTTCAGATGTTTTGCTCTCTGCATTAACGGCAGTCCGTGCTTCTTACAGACACATTCCTCACAAACCCAGCACTTCCACAAATGACTATGATTTCCTCTTGGCTGCTGAAAGTGCTTGATGCACACAGTCCAAGAAATATAATTTCTGCCCTTCTGTACATCCATTTCCTGTTCTAAAATACTTGCATGTGTTTTCTTTGCCAACTTTGCCGTGACTCACTCTGTTTAGGAGTAAACGGAACAAATACAAGTTGACTCACATGAGTGACTAACGCATCTGGAATACACCTTAAGGATTTAGGAACAGCTTTGATCCTGTTTAGTAATGTGTGTGTGTGTGTGTGTGTGTGTGTGTGTGTGTGTGTGTGTGTGTGTGTGTGTGTGTGTGTGTGTGTGTGTGTGTGTGTGTGTGGTGCTTTCCACACCCTTACGTTAGTGTCCATTTTTTTCACAACTATAGTGACATCTGCTGGCTTTGTGTTAAACTGGCTCTGATCACAGTTTTAATGGTTTTAATGGCAAGTGGGGTCATCGGTTGATCAGACTGATGTGAAGTGTTAGGCTTTCTCTGCTGCTCAGCAAGACTGCTTTCAAATCCTCTCAGCTCAAAAACCTGATCCTTTATCTGGATGTTTCATCTTCACTCTGAGCTGAAGTGGTGTGGATACTTGAAACTTACAACTGCGATTCACTGGAAGCAGAACTTTCCCTGGACTGAGAGCCATCTTGTTTCAAAAGTTACATTTTATTTGAAATGAAAAATATTGTTAACATCACAGATCTTGATTTTTAAATGAAGGCAGTGGAGTTTGTGTGATTTGGAGGAAATTTTAATAAGAAAAAAGTTCATTTTTAGAGAGGACCTTTGATCTCACTGCCAGACGACATCGGCTAATGGCACAGCTGATTTTGTTGTTCATATAGGATGCTCATATGATTTACCCTGACAGTAGCTGCTGCATATCTTCAACCTGCCTCCTACCAGTTATTCCCATGTTCATTTCTTTGACCAATAATTTTTGCTTAGTTTTTATCAACAACCTTTTTTTCCTGACAAAAACAAGACAATCATTATATTTTAAAAACTAAAACTAAAACTATGATGAAATGGACTGATACTTTCATTAAAGAATAAAAATGTGTCCTGGAGATATGAGATCCAATCAGAACTAATTAAGTTGTGTAGAAAGGCAGTACGACTTTGTAAGTGATCCAATGAAATGTAAACTACTAGTACAGTAAGGTTAGACCAATCTGACTGTTGAAAACAGTACAGCAAAGAACATTTCTTTCAGTGGGGGGCAACTAGCACTGCAAACCGTGTGGTGCAACTCTCACCAGTAAAAACACAACAAATTTGTAAACTTTAAATGGGGGTGAGTTAGCAAAATCGTGGGTAGTGTACTTCATTTATGCTATTCAAAACAAACCATATAAGCATTCCTGAAATGACATGTAGGTCTGCACACTAGAAAAGACCATAAATCTTTTTTTTTTAATTCATCAAACTCTGTAGATATCAGTCTTTCACTTGCTTTTCTTTTTGCTCGCTGTTTGGTTCATTTTAAGCACAAACATTGAGGTTTCACTTCAAGTACAGCTTAGCTATCACTCACCATGACGCTGAGATCTGTGATGACATACATTTTACAAGCATTTTGACACACTGACAGCTTGATGTCATCCATACACAGGAGGTGTCTGATGGTCATTCCACTCCATATCTCTTGAGCCAAGTGATCAGAGCTGTGAACCCTTGTTTCTTAATTTCTACCTCAGTAGCATCTTAGTTAACTGACTAACATCCTTCTGGTCTTCCCTGACTTTGGCTTCTAACCTTCTTTTCCACAGGGGGCTTCCTCTACAAGCATCCTTGATTTTATAGTCAAGTGCTTTAGGATTGCTTTGACATTGGTTTCAGTGATACTGGTAGCAGGGATGGTGAATAGAGTACTGTTCACATCTGCAAGCATCTCATCCGATGGAAGAGCCAGGAGAGCTGTTGCGTGACTGCCTTGGTTAGCCATCACTAGTTTGTCTGTCTGTATCTGGAAGTCCCACAGGATCTTAGTTTGGTCATGTTTGGCGTTTTTTGTTTGTTTGTTTTTTCAGTTTTGACCTCGTGACTTCCAGACTTTAGTCAGCACAGATGTTCCTGTATAATATGCGAGCCACTTGGTTATAGCATTCCACTCATCCCTTCCTGCACCCTGCTGTTATGTGCTGGATTGTCTCAGGGGCATCTTTGCACAGCCAGCACCTGGGACCATGGTGTGATAGACCCCAGCCTCTACTGATCTTGTGCTCAGCCATTGCCCGTGGTGCATGCTGTGCACAAGCTTGTCCATCCATAATATGTGTGTGCACAGACCCACGAATCCACTTTGTTACTGAACCTCATGATTGTAATTATAAAGTGCATAACTGCACTTATAAATGTGTATAACTGCCTTTTATACCTGACAGACCAAAAACAGAAATCTCTACAAAACCAGACTTCAGCTTCCATCTTTGATATTTTCTAAAATGTCAGCCTCCACCCCATCCTCACTCTGAAGGTAAGTGAAGAGTGGAGAAAAAACATAGCCTGCCAGTACAGTTTTTTGTTTTTTTTTTAAACGTAAAATTTAAAAGGGATCATGAATAAATTAAAAGTGTTTTGGTTGAAGCAGTTGTCAGTCCATCGGTTCAACACAGCCACCTGTGGTCGTGATAATGAAGTAACTGTCAAGCACAGTGCCTACAGACCTTGTTACAGATGAATGAACTCGCACTTATGACTCATTTTATTACAGTAGCACAATGAATGTCATCCAGTGAGCACAATGAATGTCCCCCATCACATGCTTTCTAAAGATTTTCAAAGATTTAGGTAAGGAATATATTGTTTAAAGATTCAGGCACCATAAAGGACCAAAAAGTCTAATTTTAGTGTTATTATAAGCCTTGTATTCATATGTTTCACACCGACTGTTCATGTAAAAGGTTGTCAGAGTAATTGCCAGTAAGTCGCCAGATTTTTGAATACTTCGATCCTTTTTACCCATAAGCCAAAACAAAAAGGAAAGTGGTGCCCACTCAGAGGCCAAACAAACCAACCAACGCTATGGCAGTATCACAGCGGGATGTTAATGCATTCTGCTGTCGTTGTTGTTCAAATCAACAAATTTTCAACATTGCATTAGTCCGTCTCTCAGCACTTTGCAACTTCCATTGTTTTTTGTTTTTATATTTGAAATCTTTCTAAAACAGCATTTTAATGAGCTTTTAACCAGCAGGATAGGGTCACTTACAATGATCCATAATAAACTGAATGCCCACTTTGTCAGAATGGTCACCCAAATACTGCAGTGGAGGGCACCAGTGTGTGTTGATGGGTCCATGTAGTACAAAGTTGGACTAACTGAAAAATGAATGGACAAAATAAGCTGTAACCGGAATGATCTGAATACACAGTAACAGCAGTGACAGCTTTTGCCAAGAATAAACTGAATCCAGCTATCAGGTGTTGAAGAAAGCGAAGAAATATGTCTGATTTGAAGTTAGGACAAAGCACTTTCCTCCTGCTGAGTTGAATGATGGGCGTAACACATTAATAGCTTTAATGGAAAGCACTTTTCGCACATAGATAAATAATAATACATTTCTCTTAGCCTCACTTTTTGTACTTTGTAGAGTAGTTATACAAAGCTTCACAAATAAAAAAGTAAACCAGCAGGTGTAGGTTGTCTCCAGCTGGTCTGGTTTATTCCCTAAAGTCCAACGACAGCTGCGGGCGTGTAAGTTGTGTCTGTCTGTCTGTGTCAGCCTTGCCGTGCAGCGGGTGATGTGTTTAGTTTGATAAGTGTTTGATAACCTCTAGCACAGAAAAGAAGATATGGCAACAAATAGAACAGAAACAGCATGGAAAGGAGGAGTTTGGGTGGAGGTGGATTGCAATGCAGCTTGCCAATAAGCAGCAATAGTGGGCAGGCTGAAGCAGCTTTTAAATACTGTACCCTATTTGAGATTTGCCAGTTTGTCAAGATTGCTGGTTGAGCTTGAGTGTATTGCCTGCATGAACTGATGCTATACTCACACTACCAGGATATTTCTTTTTACTGATAAAAAAGAGCGATCGTGGCTCAAGAGTTGGCAGTTTGTCATGTAGTCGGAAGGTTGCCGGTTCGAGCCCCGGCTCCAACAGTCTCGGTTGTTGTGTCCTTGGGCAAGACACTTCCCCCTTTGCCTACTGGTGGTGGTCAGAGGGCCTGTTGGCGCCAGTGTCCGGCAGCCTCGTCTCTGTCAGTGCGCCCCAGGGCAGCTGTGGCCATCACCAGTGTGTTAATAGGTAGATGACTGAATGTAGTGGGGTCCATAGGGACTAAGTAAAGACCTATACAAATACAGACCATTTACCATTTAAAAAGGACTGGTGAGATAAAAGACAGAAAGATAATATAGAGGCTTTTTTTCACAAGTCATGAATTTCTGACTATAGAAAAGAAGTTTTAACAACATGCTCCCAAACTATTCAAATGTCCCAGCGATTAATCACAGCGTGTCAGTGAAACAGCATGTACAGTTTCAGGAGCCTGAAATTAAAGCAACTAAGTTGAATGCAGCCATTCAGCCAACTATTCATTACACCTGTCCAACTCCCCGTGTCACATGCCAGAAAAACTTCTGTGAAAAGCGGCTCTTCAACATTGACTTGAAACTTAGCCTCAAGCCATTTCATAGTCATATATGTGCTGCCAAATTATTCAAATGCGCCAAACTTTATCAAATCTAGTTGAGATCCAATGATTTCCAGTGATGATCCTCAGTGCAAATTACATTTTGGTGAAACCACAGAACAAGTATGATATTTGTTATTAAATGAGTAGCTCTGATGAAGGTTTCTTTTCCTCACAGGTGCTTTTTTAGTGCCAAAGCCATACTTTTTGTTTGACACTCCTGCTGCAGCTTAGCAGAGATAACACTGTCATAACATGATGTGTGAACAGACTGCAACACAATTAAAGAGGACCTTTAAAGTGAAAAGGAATGATTGACCTGACTGCTGTGTTACAAATTGTTTAAAGTAGGCTTTCTGTTTTGGCATAAATTCCTCTCTGTGGTTAATTTTTTAGGTAAAGAAAAAAAATGTTGTTTTTGTAAGCTGCAATGGATTAATGGATGGATTTTGTTTTGTTTTGTCCTATACTAGCAGCAGTTTACACATTCAGTACTGAGGTCGCTGGAGTTTTGGTGGTAAATAGCTGCTGCTGCATTCTTTTCCTTGAAAAATTAAAATAGTAGCTAGCCAACTTTAACATTTTATTTTAGTTTGTTGAAGCTTCTATGTGGATCAAATCCAGAAAATCCAGGGTATTTGTTATTTTGGGGGTTGAATAAGAGACCAAAGCTTCTACTGCTATCTAGTGGTAAAAACTAATATCACCGTACAACTACTTTAAGTTAAAGCGGGTGATATTTTAAGCTGAAAAATAAATAAAAAGCTATACACCCCTGAAATTTGGATCGTGCAACATGACAATGATTCCAATCACAGCAGCAAATTTACAACATACAGACTTTACAAGAAAAGAATCGAGGTGTTGCAATGGCCAAGTCAAAACCCAGACCTGATTAAAATGCCCTGTAGCTGGACCTGAAGACAGCAGTGCACAAACGAGTACCTTAAAAAATGAACTAAACCAGCACTATAAAAAATGACGTGAGAGAATGATGAGGTCAGTTGCCAGGTTTATGCACTTTACTGTGCAATACTGCAAATTGTGATATTGATATGATACCAAGTAAATAGAGGGCCGTTATTGTCAATACCAATGCCAATATTGATGCTTTTAACTTATAAAGGAAGCATATGCAGCGGACAGCAGTGTGTCATGATTTATGAGAGTTTTACTTTCCACAGTAACCAGGTAGCACAGTAAAAAAAAACCTTTCAGTATTTCATGTACATTTACATTCCGGGTTTTTTGGAAACCTGGAATGTAAATGTGCCTGTCTCAAAAGCACTTTGCATCAGTTCTGTCTTAAATGTGTCACATCATTAAAACAGACTTGACAATCATGTGTTCATTTTTCACAGTTCATGTTCAAGCTTTTTCTCTTTTATGCCCTTTCTTGTCCTTACATGAGTTGGTGCAGTACTGAGTTTCTTTCAAACACACATCACTGATTACAATGTTTTCATTTACAGCCACAAAGCACCTCTACGCCATGTTCCTCTTTCTTACTCACGTCAGTCTGCCTGGCTCTGCTCAGTGCCGCTGAGTCACGTGACTGCAGGGAGGAGAGGATGGAGCAAAGAGTACCAGCATGAGAAGAGTGGTGTTTGCACAGACGTGTCTATTTTCTGATGAACAGCAGCTACGTTCTGAACTTAGAAGAGAGAAACAAACTAAAGAGTAGATCCAATCGTGCTTCCATTGATACACCAATACCGAGGTTGGTATCAATACTATCAATATTTGGATTGATCCGGCTTGTGAGGCCCACAAAGAATGGTGGACTGCAGGGTACTGTCACATCTGTTTAAAAATAACCTTTGTAGTTTGAAATAAAAGACATTTGCAGACATACTGCTGGTTCACGTTGCAAACGTAACAGGAAATGGATGTGCACAGCAAATTATCTGTCCATTTCTCTCAACGATTTCATTCTAATGAGATGGAAAAGAAAGAGAATCAAACAAGTTTTGGAAAATGTATCCATTTCTTTTTCTGTTATGAGCTTTCCCACATGGGAGTTCTAAAAGTAGGTGAAAAAGGAGCGTTCACTAAGCTCAAACTCTAACCCCAGAGGGAAGGCCAGTGGCTTGGTTTATGTTGAGACATTAATATAACTGAGTCTGGAGTTATATTGCTATCACATGCCATTTCAAAACACTGTGAATATAACAGATATCTTTATTCTTTCTTTTACTTGAGGTTTGGGCTGTCATTACATAGAGTCAGATTAAATCAAGGCTGTTAAACTGATCATAAATGTAGAAACAGTTTAATCAAATGGAGCCAGTCAGTCATTTCACTATTTATTTAGCTGGTTGTAACATTTCTGAACCATTATTAGCCCGGAGGTGGAAGGCACTTTCTGTTCCTCTTTTACAAACCGACAATTATCAAAGTTCCTCTTTTCCTCAGTTGTAAATCACGGAATTATCTGTTCTTCTCTTAGGGGGAAAACGTAAAGTAGATTTTGCACAGCACCTCTAAAAAAACTACACTGTTTAATTACCAAATGTGACAACCTAGTGGGTAGAGGATAAAGACAGAACTTTATATTGATTGTAGGCAGAACATCAGAAAAGCTTTTGATTTCTCTCAGCTGCTTTGCTCTGGGTCATTATTTTGTTTCCATTTCTGTACTTATAGACGTCATTTGGATTTTATAAAGAAACAGTTCCCCACTGAAACTGGATGCACCATGGGGACATTTAATGAGGCATCATGACTTTGTTATGCCACACAGTCTGACTGTGGCACACTTGCACTGGACTGAATATGGTGGAATAACAGGCTCCCTCTTGAATTCTGTGCACAAAACCAGCGAGCACTGAAGGAGACCTCAGCTGTGTTCAAGCAAACAAGTTACACCAAAAAACAAACAAGAAATTAGGTGGCCTGTTTCATATTTTATTTCTTTTTGGGGAAGTGCTTTCACACACATGTTTCAGTGATTCTAAATGTAATATTTTAAGCGCTACCCTAAGCAGTATATCGCACAGCTCAACAACTCTGTGAAATAATTTAAAGAAAACTGAAGCCCTGTGAGCAAAACTATTTTAATTGCTCTCTTACTGATCCACTTGGCAAAGTTAAATTTTTACTGGCAGCCTGCTGTAGAAAAACCAAAGAATGGACAAATAGCAGCCAAGCGTGGACCCAGTTGCTGACGCTGCAGGACTGAAGGCAGGTAGTATTATTAAAGGATCTTTAATATGAAGTTAGGGTTTAACAGGAAGAAATGCACTGAGCTGACAGAAATCACAAAATCCAAAAGGGTAACTAGAGCCGGGGTATTTCCAGATTTCTTTTTCTTTATGTGTGCTATGAGGAATCTCAACTAAAATACATCATTTTGTATGAGAACCTATGCATTCACCTGTAACAAGAGGCTCATCTATTTTCACTCTAATGTGTGCATCAGCTACAAAAAGTAGCAGGCCAAGCATGACTTTAGCTTTTTTAAAGGATTCTCTTTTAAAGGGTAGTGTACAGTATTTAAATTGATCGTATTAGTAGGAGGAACAGCAAGGTGAGTGAACAAACAAAAAGTGCAGGCAGAGATAGAGCCAAAAACTGTTCATTCAAAGACGCAGGTGATGGCCATCACACTGACTCACTTCCTGCTTTGCTCCAGTGAAGGTGGAAATGACCACCCACAGAGCACGGGCCAAACAGCCACAAACACAGGACAGCTGTCTCAACTGCTGTTTGGCACCTTATCAAACTGTTTTCAGCCACCTGTAGTTTTGGTAGTGGGAGGCTGATCTGTACTGTTGCATCAGTCAGGCCCCACCAATCTGATTATGTTTGTCTCTGAACACACCGAGCCGTCTTATAATTGTCAGCATTTTGTGTTCGTAAAAAAGAACATTTGTCATTCTAGTAGCATAAAATATATAATAAACAAAAAATAAAAATGTTTTTTCATTTTGTTAGTTGTTCATATGAAATGTGGCCATAGTGTCAAATAATTAGGTCAGCGTGTAGAGAAGTTTTCACTATGAGCCAAAAACCGGAGGATTCTTTAGCATAGTGAGGGAGAAAAGGATGCAGGTAATGTGTGTTTATATCACAATTCATGCAATACTGTAGTTGCATGTTTGCCATTAGCTCTTTACTGTAAGCATGTAACTTACAGTAACTTACATGTGCAGCTGGTCTTATTGTCACAAAGAAACTGTTTTTTTCTTTTTACATGGTGTTTTGTTCTTTTCTTTTCTTAAGTTGCAGCTTTTTTGACCTCTCATCTGCTGTTTTCAAATTCAAATTCAAATTTTATTTGTCACACACACACAACCATACACAATATGACATGGGGGTGAAATGCTTGTAGCTGTACAATGCCCGACCATTAAATGACAGTGGTTTTACAGTATTTGTTTCAGAGTTATGATAGTTTGACATTTTCTAATTAGCTAAAAAGCAGCTGACTTACAGTCTCAATAAATACGTCTGTCAAAGCCTCATCAGGCAAGTTTCGATAACTAAAGACTAAAAGTACAAAGTATATTTCCTCTTTATTGTTATGTTAGTTTAGTTTTTGCTTGTGAGGAGAAGCCAATCAGAAGAAAGGGAGAAGATCCAAAATGGCTTGTTTCAGACAGGAGATGAACTGTGAGGCTGTAGCATGAGATAAATGCTTGTAGCTGATATAGACATTTAGCCTAAAGTCTTTTTCTTGTTGTAGTGGAAAAGTATTCATGAGGACAATCCAACGACCCTTCCATGAGTATTCTTAAATCTGACAGATGAAGTTAAGGTGAAGGTGAAGTTAAAACTACAACATCCCAAAGATTATAGCATATTAGACGCATCACCTCATGTCTATACCCTGCTCTCTGTTATGCAGGCTAAATAAACGTGGGCAGGGCGGGGGAAAACCAAGGTTAAAGCAAAATGTTAATCACAAAAGCAACATGAAACAGCTGTACTAAAAGATGTTGCTCACCCTGCTGTTTGATGTACTTCAACACTGCCTTTATTAAAACCACAGATCTCTGTAGGAAAGGGCTTACCAGGAATCCTCAAGACAAAGCAATGCATACTGCGTCACTCTACAACCTTCTCTTTACTTTGATCATTTCAATACAGCTATTAGGAAACAAATTCATAAGAAGCAGATTTTACTGAAGTGTCCTTGCGCAAGATACTGAACCCTGAGTTACTCCCGTTCCGACAGAAAGCACTTAGATGTTTTTTTTGTTTTTTTTAAAGCACTTGTATGAATGAGACGTTTTTTATTATAAAGTCCTCAAGTAGAGCAGAAACGGTGTGTTTAAGAACCAGTCTATCTAGCATTAGTTGTCGAGTTACTTACGTTTGTGGACAGTCAGATGGTGTGTGGCTTTAAACTGTGTGATGATATTATCTCCTTTTCTCTTTAGAAAGGATGCTCCAGTATCATCTGATAAAGGAGGTAATGGAGGAAGCACTGAAACACCTTTCATTAGTAAAAGAATTTAACACAGTCTCTTTGAAGCTGCTGTGCAGATACGTCCAGGTCACTTCACTCAGTCAGGAAGCTTTCTAAGTAAAACTGCCCGTTAAACCATAATGCCAGTATAAGATTAACTAAAGGGTTATTTTGCCCTGTAAATTTCTAACTCTGGACTGAGCATAATAGACCTCCTTTGAACCCATGCTAGTCGACTGGAGCAGGCTGTGAACCCCAAAGGGCAACCTCCAGAGCTGGAAAATGAGGGATTGATAACAACTGCAGTACCTTTAGGTTTCACTTGAGGCTGTCTGGAAAAAGAAGTCGATCCACACAGAGACTCCAGTGTTAAAAATCTTCAACTTTACAGTGTTCAAGAGCATTTTCACAGCCTGCTACAAAACACAGGCTGTGTGCAGACTAAATTGCATCAGTCCTACTGAATACCAAAGTTTCCATACCAGAGCACATCTGGGTTAGAGGAACAATGAGCCCAAGGGCATGTAGTGACAGTCCTGCCATGACAAACACTCAGGGCAGCTGTGACAGCGGCTAGCTGAAAGCAGTCTCACATGTGGCAACTTGTCAAAACTTGTGGCAACTTGTGATCTCTGCATTTCCATCATTTGTACGATGCAAAGCTGGCTATGGTAACACATCTAATTTGGGAAAATAGCAAATCAAACATAAAATACATCTGAAAGCTGAAGAGCTGTATGTGTTAGCCTGAAAGCCAAATTCACCACAGGACGTTTAGCATGCTCTTCTCCAACCCATGGGTGATGATGATGAACCTGAGTGACCATCTCTGGAGAGGGATTTGAAAATGGGTGTGCACTGAAGCTCCCCATCAAAGAATGGGAGAAAGTGCCCAAAAATATGTGCCAAGATTGTAGCATCATACTCAAAAGACCTGAGACTGTAATTGCTGCCAAAGGTGCTTCAACAAAGTATTGGGGAAAGGCTTGGATTCTGGCGCACATGTTATAATTTTTGCATCTTACATTTAATAAATTAGAGCAGCACTGTGGTGCAGTGGTTCGCGGTATTCCAGCTTCCTCCCAAGAACATGCACGAATTGACCACGAGTGCAAATGGTTGTCTGTCTCACTGTGTTAGCGCTCTGGGATGGGTTCCAGCAGCACTGATAAGGACAGGACGATGGCTAAATTTGAAAGAATTTAAAGCCAACCTTTTTTAGTTTGTTGTTACGGAGTATTGTGTGTAGAAATTTGAGGTGAAAAATAAATTTAATCTTAGAACAAGTGAATGAATGTTGCATTTTCTGGATGCAATGATAAATTAGCATTCCACCCATCCACATGGAAGCCTTTCAGTAACCGGTCTTTAAATTTTTTAAAAAATAATACATTTTTGTATCTTATCTACATCCTTTGTATTGCAGGCTCTGCACTCGTCTTGTGTTACATAAACTTTAAACATTTAACTGCATTTAATTTTATATTGCTGGATGATGATACTGATAATTCTGGCATGTATGGAATATTTTCACTTTCCACCCAACAAGCAGACAGCACTGTTTGCACAGACACAACACAGCTGCAGATGTAAATAAAGACCGGTTTTGTTTATTGACGCATAAAACATCCTTCAAACAATAAACCCATTTCAATGTAAGGTCTCTGTACAATGCTTACTAAGCAGTTTTATTCATATAGAAAACGTTATGAGGGGCCCTGCTTTAAAAAAAATCACAAGGCTCCTTCAAATTTAATGGCAGGTACTCTGGGAAAAAAAAGTACAGCATTCCATCAACAAATATTTTTCAGGCAATAAATAGGCATTTATAAATAGTGTAATTTACAACCAAATACAAAAAGAAAACATCACAAATTTAAGTTCACTCTTTCAACTATGTGCAACCCTTTTTCTTTGTGACATGGCCTACAACTCATTTCCTCTCCCTCAACCCAAAGGAACCAAAGTCTCATCATACTTGCAGCATAATCAAAAAAACTTAAGTGATTACAAAAAATCCAAAACAAACAAACGAAGGGAAATGTCTCAAAGAATCTGTCACGCAACGTTTCGCATTACAAAACAGTTTTTAACTCATGTTCCTGACCGAGGAGGTGTCTAACATACAAAAGACCCGCTATGCTAATGTACTTGTGTCATCGAGGGGAAGGAGGGAACAAAGCTCTTGTGAACTCACAAACAGAAGACAAAAATGGCGGGGAACAGGAAAACTATCGAGTCAGTAGTCTTTGCGTGATGATGTTGCCAGTTTAAACTTAATATGTACAAAATTTGACTTTTCCCCTCCTTTTGTGATTTTGTGTGGTTTTTGGGGTGAAGTCCAGCTGAGCCAGCAGTAGAACAGTCTGGTCGTGATGACAGGTGGAGCTACCGTTCACCCCCTCTAGTCCACTTGTTTGGGTGGGTGGGTGGGGGGGTTGGGGTGGCACACCACTCTGGGCAGGTTGCATAGACACACAGCTTTCAGGCAGCTGTCTTATGGGATTAGCTACAGGGTGCAGTTGGGTGACTGCCGGCTTACTTCCTGAATATCAGAAGAAACAAACTTTAAAAAAAAAAAAAGAAAAAAAAAAAGAGAGAGAGAGAGAGAGAAAAGAAAAAACAAGGTTTCCGGAGAGTTTCTGATTTGTGGTACTAAAAGTCCTCAGAACGAGAGAATATCACCATCAAGAGGAGGAAGGCAGGGGACTCGCCTGTGGGGACAAAGAAGCACACACTGAAGCATTTCATGGTTCTCTGTGGCCCGCCCTGGTGGATTTGTGCCCGATACTTACAAGTGTGAACTGGTCATAAATCTGCATGAGGTCCTCTATCTTGTACTGCTCCAGCACCACAAAGTTGTCCAGGTTAGTGCTCCCCCTACGGGCACAGTCCTGGCAGTGCACCACGTATGTTTTCCTGCTGTTGCTCTCGCTGGTTACAAACAGCAGGTCAAACACTTCCACCTAGGTGCAAAATAGCAGGTGCACAAGCGTTACCAAAGTAGGAAAAGTGACGATCGAATGGCATGCCTGCAGCAGGAAAGAAAATACAAATGAGCAGGGCTGCGCTTACTTCACAGATGCTGCAGTAGTGTGCCGGCTCGTTCTGGGTCCTCCCATGCCACACCAGTTCCTTCCCGGCAGCCAGCAGCAGCTCCCTCTGCATCTGACACTGCTTCAGAGTGCGCAACAAACAATACCTAAGAAACAGAAACACACCTGAGGTAAGATCAAGGTAACATGCACACAAAACCAAGAATGAGATGATGAATCTACAGGCATTTACTTGATCATCTCATAAAGCTTGTGGTCTGAGACTTTAATGTTCCTGGCCATGTTCCATGAGAGGTGGATCATGGGAACGATGGATTTGACGCTCTGCAGTTTGTTCCACTCGTAGCGCTCCACCGCCAGCTTGTACTGATGGGCTGAAGAAAAAAGCACATATTTATGTTCATCTGTGCATGATTCAGTCATACAGCTGGCCCCGATGGAGAAGGAGCTTTCCTTTCCTAACCTGTAAGGGATCCGACATTCCACGCGATGTTGTTGCACCAGCCGATGGCCTGAACCC
The DNA here is from genome assembly GCF_041146795.1 of Maylandia zebra. Taxonomy (NCBI): domain Eukaryota; kingdom Metazoa; phylum Chordata; class Actinopteri; order Cichliformes; family Cichlidae; genus Maylandia; species Maylandia zebra. The sequence continues at coordinate 10,131,460 of NC_135182.1, read as the reverse complement.
AATGAACTGTGCCTGTATTAAGCCACACCAAGTCCCCGGGACGCTGGATGAAGCGGTAAACAGGCACATTGGTCTCATACAAGTCCTCCAGGTTGGGCCACCAGGAGCCCATCAGGTAGTTAATGTTGTTCCTGTAAAATAAAGAAATATATCATCAGATACAATGAACCACTTTGAGCTTCACCTAACAGACTTCAAACGATCTTTTCTGTCCACGTACTTTTCACAGAATTCATTGATGACGCCCCAGTATGGCTCAGGCACAGCAAACCACTCGCAGTCCCCAGGACCAATATTAATATTGACGGAGCAGAAATTGTTGTTTTCTTGGTGACCTATGAAAAAGCACGATTACTCAGAGTGAGACAGAGTGAGACAAAAGACTGCACACACACTTGTGGTCACTGCGTTGATCTATACCTGGTGTCCTGCTCCCTGGCACCTTCATATAGAGCTGCACAGTATTCATGCCCAGGATTGTGTGACCTACGTGACTGAGCAGGTTACCAGCTGACACCACTCTGGCGAAGGCAGGCAACTTAGTCAGCTCCTGCAGCTGCTGCTTCCACCTGAAAGGGCAGAGGTCAATGAAACGAAGAAAAGGGACTAGTGCTTCATCTTTCTTCAACTGCAAATCGCTCTACACGTTTCATCGACTAAAATGAATGAGTCACTTACTTCTTGTCATCTGAGAGTTCGATGTTGGTGCCAAACTTGATGTGTTTGAACAGACCCTTCCTTCGCTTCACACTAAGAGCAAGAGCGTAAAAGGTCATTAATAACAGAAACAAGAGCTCGCAAAGCTTTCAAATCTACACAGAAAGACAGAGAAAGTTCACCCGTCTGAGGAACCCGCCTCCGCTTCCACCTCCTTTTTCTTCTCATTTTCTTCCTGTTAAAGAAAAGATTTTTATAGGCTGGTAACATACTCAGCAACACGGTGAAAATATTTTCAATGTAACATGGGAGGTGGCTGATTTGTAACATAATACAAGGTCAGAGTTTTGTAGTGAAAATTAACAAACAAAACCAAGCATTTGATCCTGATTATCTTTTTACTTGAAAGCCAAAATAAGAACTTCAATTAAAATCTGACCCGCAGAGACTCCTGGAAGGACGATGCCTGGTACTGGGCGTATTTGATGATGGTGGTGTGTGAGCGGCTGCTCTCACAGCGCCACATCTTCCTGTTGCCGCTGGGATCCCAGTTCTCATCGGTGGGCTGAGCCAGCTGAGTCCGCACCTCCACTAAATGGTCTGGGTTAGCCTCCACCAGTGTCTTAGTGGAGAACAGGCCCAAGTCTGAGGATGAGGAAGCAAGGAAGAGTTTAGAACAGCTTTCATGCATCTTACATCATTTTAAACAAGTGTTAAAATAGATTTTAGCGAACCATCGATATGAACTTGTGACTTAAGGGGAACAGAGTGGAACACGTATGTTACATGAACTGGTTTTTGTTTTATTTTCTTTATTAATAACCTGAGGACAATCTGTTACATAATAGTTGGGGGGGGAAAGAGCTGATGGTAGTGATTTTTTTTATATTATTTTTTTGGTGCAAATCCAACTAGTTTTCTCCACAGGAAATGTGTGCAGTAACATTTTCAGCTTGCAGGTGGTGCTGTTGTCATACATGTCATACAAAGTTATCCACACAACATGCTCCCTCCTGTGATTTCAGAGACACACCCACAGAGCCATGTGAGACTGGGAAAGAAACATCGAGTCAGCCACACCAGCCGCACTTGCAACCCTCAACACGGAAAACACCTAATTTACAAAACTGTGCCATCCCATCCTCTTACCTAGTTTGAGTGCTCCAGCCAGTCCTCTGATGACAGTGACCGGGTTGGTGGGATTGGTGCAGAACTGATGAAGGGGGGGGAAGAAGGCATCCCTCTTGTTTTCTAGCTGTATGTCAGACAGGAAAACGTGAACTGACTCCAGGCTTACTGAGAGTATCAGTGCATTAAAAAGGAGCTTAGAGTGTTTGTGCTTGTTAGCTGTAGCTAAGATACTGAGAATCAACAACATGATGAATACTTCTCCTTATATGGCACAGCTGTACTCACATAAATACTGGGTGTTGGGGGATTGAGTTTGTCCTTTGGCAGTGGAGGAGATGGCGCACGAGGGGGCCGTGGTGGGGGACACCTGTCCAGGAGGATGCTGCTGGTCGACAGGCCGTTCTTCCCCAGATTCCTGCAGGTAAAGAACACGAGATCATCACGCTGTGTATCGGCTTAGGTAGAAATCTGAAACATCAGTGCTTAGTGTGCCTCATTTTGTGAACTCGCCCTTCGCTCTCCTTCCCTTTATAATGTCTTGATGCCTTCTCAATCATCCAGGAAAGAAAATCTCCAAAAAGTTGATTCTGTTCATCTGGACGTAGCGTTTTGTGGGAGAAATGTTTCGTCACTCATCACTCATCCAAGTAACTTCTACTCAAGAAGAAAACTGAAGAAGTCACTTGGATGAGTGACGAAACGTTTCGTCCAGATGAACAGAATCAACTTTTTGGAGATTTACTTTCCTGGATGATTGAGAATGCAGCTCACTGAACTAATACAGCCAATCCCTCAACAAGTTTGTGCTCTCTGCTCATATTGCCTTCATGTTAAATGATTTTTTGCTTTTTAAAGAACTTACTTTAACATTGCACTCAACAACAAATAAATCCTCCCTAACAAAAAAAAAAAAGTAACTTCTTGGGCCAAATCCCCCGCAAGTAGGGGTGATGTGGGCTGCAAGTGGGCCCTGGGCCACAAGTTTGAGACCCCTAACATATACTAATATAGTGTTACCATCAACTGCTCATACACCTTTCATTCGTGCTTTGATGTTGCTTCTGTATCTGGAACCACTATTTCTAACTGCCCTGCTTTGTGACAGACACAAATCAATAAATCAGTAAGAAAAAAAGAAAAAAAGAACAACAACTTTTGGTTTACGGTAATTTCACTAGAGGTTCATTGACACTTCACATCACTGCATGTACATCTCTTTATTACAAGTCTGACAGCGCATCCCTCTCTCTGTGCCACCAGTTAGCATTAGCTTTTGGGTCTAATGACTTTTGTGCTGGAAACCCTGCAACTTATCTAACTGGAAGGCAAACATGGATGATTTTTCTAAATTAGCTGCTTGTCATTCTGCTCTTAAATAAAACAAAACCCCCAAAAACACGATAAGGAGAGGGACCAACATGAGCGATGGCCTAACTCTGCATGACTTGAAGATTAAAGGCAAAAATGTCCTCCACATTTCTCTAAAGAAGGAAAGAGCGAGAAGAAACAAGTTTCTAGCACTGTGACAGTTGCAAATCTATGTGGTTCACACAAACATTTAAGCACATGTACACTTCAGATCTCTGTCTGACATGAGTGCAGAGTGTGAATGATGCTGGGAGGGAGCTAAATGGTGTATAGTACGGGGTCAAAATATCAGGGCATTTTTAAATGTAACAAAGAATCAAGGCATTCCTCACTTTCACAACATGGTTTCATACATATGAATGTGTCTGCTGCATTAACCGACACGGTTTGTGTCGGTTACCCCAACCCTAACAGATAATGGGCAGGTGTTAGCAGTGAGCTGGAGAGGGCATTGCAGGTGTCTTTAGCTCTCGCGGTGTTTCAGTTTTAGATTTACACAATAATTTGTACTTATATAAACTTCTGTGACTAATTTATGGCAGGCTGAAAAGTTTGAAAAACTCAGAATTACACTTAAATCCAAAGCGGAGTAAAATGAATATTAATTTGGGCATGCACTATATTAACTCAGTGAATTCTATATGTGGTCTTAGCTTTACTGACTTCGTACCTGCATGCTTTGAGCATTTCACTGGAGCTGGGGTAGATGGAAACTGAGGACCAGGGAGCCAGGCCAGCAGGGCCAGAATGTCTATGAGGCCCCCCACAAGGCTCCACCTTCATTGGGCTCTGGGAGTCCTCCAGCCCCTTTCCATTGAGCGTGGGCCCCTGACTGTTTGTACTGGACGGGCTGTTAAGGCAGGGGAGGCTGTTAATGGTGTGAGGGTCTGCTGAACATGGAGAGGGCATCGCAGTGGCAGAAAGTGGCGAGGATGCCACTGAGTGCTCTGAAACTGGCTTGGTGGCGCCATTGAGACCTGGATGGACATTGTTCATTTTCTCTGAGGAAGACCCTCCGTGGTTGCTGTAGTTATTGTTATTGTCGTTACTGGTAGTATTAGCTTTTCCCTTTATCAAGGCTGAGAGAGGATTGTCTGAACTGAGCACGCTGGGGGCAGGAGAGCTGGGCAGAGACGCGCTGGCAGAGCCGTCAGTCACCCGTGGCTGGATGTGATTAGTCAATCCCTGCGCAGGGGTGGTGCTGGGACTATGCGACGTCCCTCCGGAATGCCTGATGGCAGCCTCCTGACCTGATGGCAAAGCGGCAGCTGCAGCACTGCTGCCGGTGTTGCCCCCTGAAGGCGTGGTGTCTTTGGTGTGGACCCCTGAGGTAGTAGCGGAGTGGGGAGGTGAGGACAAGTGGTTGGGGGTTGTCTGAGGGGAAGTGGGGGATAAAGACGAGGCAGAGGAAGAGGCTGTGCAGGGCCCAGAGGAATGTCCAACCTGATTCAGAATGCCAGATGATGTGAACGAGGTCTGAGGGGAGGAGGAAGAAGAAAAAGGGGGTTCTCCATTAGGACCTGCCGAATGTGAACCTGGACCTTTTTGAAGCCCCTAGAGAGAGAGTGAGACATACTGATTAATAAATGGTGCATTCAATGAGCCAAAATAATTCACATGAAAAACATGCAGAAACAAAATAATGCAGAAAGTGACATGTGCAAACGGTCTACAAGTTCACCAATCTAATCAGTCATTCACATGGCAGCAACTCAAAGTATTTAGGTGTGTAGATGTGGTAAAGGTGACCTGTTGATGTTACAACCAACATGGACCAGAATGTCTGATGAATATTTCTTGCATCTTGCTAAATCTATGCCATTAAGAACTAAGGCAGTTCTAACAGCACAAGGAGGTCAAACCTGGTGCTAGTATGTACTCATTAAAGTGGCCAGTGAATGTGAATTGCTGTTGTGCAAAACAAAGCCATTTCAAAGCAGTCAACAGTGTACCTGAGTGGTAGTGTTGCGTTGTTGGCTCCTCCATGTCTCGTCTGCTTGACTGGGACTACTGGTAGTGCTGCTGGTGCTGGGTTGACTGGCGGCTTTGCAGTTGTGAGGTAGAGAGTTCTGCTGCGGGTAAGGCACGTTTCCGTTGCTTGCGCCGCCACCTCCCAGTCCCAGGTTGTGATTTTTGTCCGGGTGTCCAGGCAGCCCCGCTGAAGGACTTGTGGAACAGGATCCATTGGCTGTGGGCTGAGTGACACACGGGGGCCGGGTGGCTGTGTGATTGAGAGGGGAGGTGCGAGAGAAGCCTGCGTGGTGGGGAGAGGGCCCAGCCAATTCGCCGTTGGGAAGGCTGGGCCTCGGTTGGCCACCTGCTGCTGCCTGCTGCCGAATCTGATACAGGGCAGAGAATGAGAAAAGAGTCACACTTAACACAAACTGTTCTGATCAGGAGTTTACACACACACTTAATGTGAACACGAAGGCTTAGGTTATGTTGAGCTGTCAATTGCTGCTGTAAGCTACTCATTTTCTTTCACATCATTCACATATAAGAAAAAAAAGACACCTTCTTTCTCAAATGAGTGTGCTCATCAAAATGATGCTCATCAAAATCTAAAAGTGTCTCAACTGCCAAGGCCTGTGCACTTCCCTTTGGTGACCATGAAGGGCTACAGCAGGTAGTATCATGAAAAGGATTTGTTTCACAGCGCTCACTCATACAGTGGGACTCAAAGCAGACCTCACAAAGAAGATGGTAGATTTACACAAGCCAATCACTTCTCTTGTAGTCAAATTTTAAATGTAATTAGATAAACCAGTGTTATAAGTACGTGGTACAAGTGTGTGGCCACTCCAACCAGAATTATGCCAAAACTTATTCATGAAGACCAAACTAAGAGGTTGAGAAATCACTGAAAGCCCAACAATGCCTTGACATTCATGTCCATCATAACTGTATGTAAAATATAAACCTCCTACACATTAGCCAGTAGAAACTCACGTCACTAATAACCAAGGTAGCATGTGTGTACCTGCTGATGATGCTGCATGAGCGAGAACTGCTTCTCCAGCTGCTCCAGCATCTGCAACTGGTGGGGGTTGAGGTTTGCTCGGTTGGTCCGCAAGTGTTCCAGGTGCTGTACATTTCACAACAGTGTTGCATTAAAATTAGAAGATCACTTATTAAAGCTTACTACCAAATGCACAGGTAGCATTCCCCACACATATCTATTACTTGAGCAAGACACACATGTTTTAATTAACACCCAAATATATTTGGTTTATTAACTTTAGCATTTTTTGTGTATTATTTTCATCTATTTTGTCATCAATTTTCCTTTTCTTATTTCTAAACTTCAGTCATGATGACAAGCTAGCCCTATCCCTTTCTGTGTTTTTGTGGTGGCAGTCTCTGACACCATTCGACCTTGTCTCATTGTACAATCTTCAATCCCACCACCTCGGACAACAGGTAGCAACGCCCTCAGCAATGACGCAGAGCAGAATTAACACTACATCTGCAGCTGTAGTTCAAGACAATGGACTCAAAAGTCCAGCTGATTACATTATGCCAATATAAATTTGTCATTGAGTTTTGGCAATTAAAGTAGCTGCAGAGAAACACAACCTAATGGTATTTTTGTCATTTTTACCCATACTATATGGGGATTCTGAGATTGTTATCCTTAATGACAACTAACCTAAAAAGTAAAATAAAAAACATATATGTTAAAATTTTAAATGACTGCTTCAGTTATTTTCATATAAAAGTGTTACAATCTTTAAAGAGTTTCTAGGTTTACACTTGAGTTCCATGTAAATAAATAAATAAATGAGTAATTGGAATTTATAAATGAAACTGATGTCCAAGTACAATCCATGATCAACTTTATGAATGTGATACAGATGGGAAGCATGGAGGATATAAAGAAAAATGACAAGACAGGATAAAAATGTTAAACATACAATATCACGAGCTGATATAAGTGGTTCTGTGAAATGCATATAAACCCCCAAAGCGACCTCTTTGAGTATGTCTCATTTTAGCTAATAAAAGTCAGATGTCAGATCAGACTTTACATTTTCTTCTAAATCAGAATCATGTGTAATAAAGTTTGATTTGGCAATTTTTTTTGTTTTGTTTTGTCTGTCTTGCATCCCCTATTGGGCTCCAACCTTGGATCTTTTGCATATTATGCAAATGTAAACCACTAAAATGTGAAGCCTCTGTGAAAAATAGTAATAATTACCAAATTAAGAAATGCATGTTCCTACCTGAAGCTTGATTTGCTGTTGATTGGTGGTGTTTCCCCACGAGTCTGCAGCACCCTGTAAAAGAGACACAAATATGTACCATGCACCATATTTTTAACTCTCCACCATCACACACAGTAGCATCCCTGGCTGTACCTTGGCTGGGCTGGCAGTGCGTTTCTTCTTAGCAGGACTGGCCTGCGGATCTGCATGATTGCTGGCAGACTGGCCTCCCTCCCCTTTACAGGCCTAAAAATGCATCAAAGACAGTTTGTGACTACACACTGGACTATCAACAACAGTAAAGCTGCCCCCCCCCCCAAAAAAAAGTAAGCTAAAATTTAAAAAAATGAGCCAAAGTATCCAAACTTTCCCCACACTGAGATCAAAGGACAGGGTCCATACTACACATTTACATGCAAAAACATTGAGCATTTAAACAATGCTTGTATGGCAATACTCTGATATCAAATATGGTTTACCTTAATCTAAATAACTGAGATGGATTAAGGTGGTAATCAGAGTATTCATACTGTGATTATTATGTGAAACAATGTGCTATTTGTTGCATTTAGGGCTGTAACTGGATATTTGATAATGAAACAGTTTTTGTTGGGTTCAGGATTCAGATATGAGGAAATAAAAAGCCTTAGTTTCTGTGCCTGACTTCCCACTCTCTCTCAGCAGTGATGATCATGTTTCACTTAACCCCAATGTTGCCAACACAGCGACTGCCACTAGAGTTCTGTGACTTTCAGATCTCTTTAGCCTTTTCCTTCCAAACAATGCCTGGCAAACAGTCTATAGCCAGCAGTCGAGTGCTTTGCATCGGCCTCTTGTTCACCTGGCACTGACACAGCTCTCTCTCCCTCTCTTTCAGAATCCAAAAAGTAAAGCAAGCTTGAAGTGGCTTAAATCTGCATTCTTTGTAATGGCGACGAGGGGTGATACCTGTGGTTGTGAAATGACTAGTCTATGGATAAACGGCCCTCGATCCTGATGGGTTTAAATGCTTTTCCCACGAGCTTATGGGCTTAGTCACTCATTTCAGGTCACACTGAGTAAAACAATTTTGGTCGTTTGACTAAAATCAGATTGCAGCCACTGTCTTTAATTCATGTGAATCCTTGATTATTCACAGTCTGTTACTAAAATCGTATTGAGAGCATCCCTAGTTGCTTTACAGGAAAGTAGTTTGAACATCTCATATTCTGTTCATGTAAAGTCACTAATGCAGACAGGATATCACTTGGTTCACTCTGATCAATACTTAGAATCACTGAAAATGACCTCATTATTATTGTGGCACAGATGAAGCATGATGCAAATATGGTGATTTGAAGCCAAAATGAGGACTTAAGGATTTTACTAACAGACAAACAGAAAAAACAAGAAGGGTTAAAACTGATGTGACAGTGGTGGAGTTGAGCCTCAGTCTTTTTTTCTAAGTCAGTTGTGGCAATCAAAACTCGCGTATGCCATTCATGACAAACACAGGTCAAATCCATGCATTCGTACTACTCGATATGCTATGCTCATTAGACATGCATTTTCAGCATTTTCTGTTGCAATGTCTGCATAAGATTTGTGCATTTTTGTGAAAAAGATAAAAGCAGTGTGGCATGATGAGTTCTTTGTAGAAATCCTTAGTAATTCTAACACGTGCCTTTTGATGAGAGAGGGGCTATGAAGGGAAACTGCACTTTAGCAATTAAGATTATTGCAAAATGGGCCTCACTCCAGTTCTTTCATGCTTTTTATCTTTGGATCCATATTGAACACTGATGCTAGCCAGAATTTTGGAAAATGACTATGATGTAGTTAAATCCTCTAAATGTATGAGGGCAAGGCTTAAACAATCCTCTTCAATTTACAGTTTAACTAGTTTATAAGAGACTGGAGTTTCCTTTATAAGCTGGATCTCACCTGCTGTGTCTGTGCAGTGTTCAGGGTCCCCTGCCTGGACGTGAGCTCAGCAGGAATGGGTAGGCTCCATGCCTCCTCAATACTAGGAAGCATTTTACTCTTATTCTGCAGACTACCTGGTTGTAGGTTACACAACTGAGCCTAGGAGAAATTGTGTAAGACACAAACTTTAGTGCTGAACTTGGGTTGGACAAAAAAAAAAAAAAAGATACTAGAAAAGTTACTGCTCGTGTACGTGCTGTGATCAAAAAATCTTCAAAGGAGCCCGTTTAAAAAAACAGAAGAAGATAAAAACACTTTGGCTGGTTTTATTTGGCTGATCTCTGCTTCAAAGTCACCTTTTTGTGGATGTCTGAAAAGCTTGTAGCTATTTGTAGGTAAGCGGAAGTCCCATTTTGACCACTTGCACTTGCTAGTAGGGTAGATTGTGACACAAGACTATTTTCTGTAGCCAAAAAAAAAAAAAAAGTATTTTGCTTTGTATCTGCACACAGCCAGATACATTTCTCTGGTGTTATAGTAGAACTCCACACCAAGAGTCTGACTCTGGTGGCCAAACTCAGGGGAACTTACTCAATACTAAAAAACTCACACGCCCACTCTGGTTTTACCTCTCCTGAGCTTTTGACATGTTGTGAATTTTCAAGTGAAAACTGAAGCTGGCCCAGCACTCAAAACCACAGTTGGATCAGTTTAAAACTTGATTGGTTGATGTTTGCCGTCTTTGCTTGAAGATCGCAGGCGTGCAAGTGCAAGACGGGACTTCCAGAGAGCAATATTACAAATGCAGCCATGCTGAAAACATTCTGACCTCCACAAAAAGATGACCTTAAAGGAAAAATTACAAATTTGGTAAAGTTACATTTTCTTGGGGCAATTCTCAGATGTTTTTGATCACACCTTATATAGGTGATATACTAAAATGTTCAATGCCATGAAGGAATGCTTTACAATAAAGTGAGGGGAAAACGCCAAAACAAAATACCAATATGAATTATTATTCATATCTCTGTTACCAGAAATCAAAAGGACAAACACGCAGCCTGCAATTCAAAAAGCTGATTGCTTTGGCAATGTTTGGCACTTAACACGTCACTTTAATACACGCACACACCAAAATGCACAACACGTAACAAAGTGCGTTGGGTTTATGTAAAGGCCAGCTCTACCTGCAGCAGCTTGATACGTTGTGTGAGTGCAGCAGTGTTGAGGCAGGCCTTGCTGCGAGTAGCGTTGATGTAGCACTTGATAGCGTCGTGCGGCTGGCCGCAGGATTCGTAGAGAGTGCCCAGATCCATCCAGGCGGCGGCGTGGCTGTGATCCAGTTGAACAGCACAGATGTAAGCCTGCAGTGCATCCATAGGCTGGTTCTGCTGCTGGTAAAGCACCCTGGACCCAGAGGCAAAGATAGGAAATTATTCTCTTGCCATCTTCCAGGATTTAGGTCATTATCCTCTTACAAACTCACAGTTCTCAGGGGACCTAATCTGTTCTTCATAATTCTAACAATAGATCCTTTCACACTTTTTCCATGTCCTCTATGCAGCTGCTGCTTCTCCACCAGCCATTTTGAGTCAGACCTAAAGAGCTTCACCTTCTTCGTTGTGACCTTAATCATACTTCTCAGCATAGCCAACACATGACAAATTTTGCTCTTACCCTATAGAGCACCAGGTGTCAGCACTGGCCTCCGATTTATCAATGGACTGCCGGTAAGAGATGAAGGCATCCTGCACCTTCCCAATACTGGAGTAGCACCTTGAGGAGAGGAGACAAAGAAAGAAATAAGGACCAAAGAACAGTTGAACTACAGGGAGTGCAGAATTATTAGGCAAGTTGTATTTTTGAGGAATAATTTTATTATTGAACAACAACCATGTTCTCAATGAACCCAAAAAACTCATTAATATCAAAGCTGAATGTTTTTGGAAGTAGTTTTTAGTTTGTTTTTAGTTTTAGCTATTTTAGGGGGATATCTGTGTGTGCAGGTGACTATTACTGTGCATAATTATTAGGCAACTTAACAAAAAACAAATATATACCCATTTCAATTATTTATTTTTACCAGTGACACCAATATAACATCTCCACATTCACAAATATACGTTTCTGACATTCAAAAACAAAACAAAAACAAATCGGCGACCAATATAGCCACCTTTCTTTGCAAGGACACTCAAAAGCCTGCCATCCATGGATTCTGTCAGTGTTTTGATCTGTTCACCATCAACATTGCGTGCAGCAGCAACCACAGCCTCCCAGACACTGTTCAGAGAGGTGTACTGTTTTCCCTCCTTGTAAATCTCACATTTGATGATGGACCACAGGTTCTCAATGGGGTTCAGATCAGGTGAACAAGGAGGCCATGTCATTAGTTTTTCTTCTTTTATACCCTTTCTTGCCAGCCACGCTGTGGAGTACTTGGACGCGTGTGATGGAGCATTGTCCTGCATGAAAATCATGTTTTTCTTGAAGGATGCAGACTTCTTCCTGTACCACTGCTTGAAGAAGGTGTCTTCCAGAAACTGGCAGTAGGACTGGGAGTTGAGCTTGACTCCATCCTCAACCCGAAAAGGCCCCACAAGCTCATCTTTGATGATACCAGCCCAAACCAGTACTCCACCTCCACCTTGCTGGCGTCTGAGTCGGACTGGAGCTCTCTGCCCTTTACCAATCCAGCCACGGGCCCATCCATCTGGCCCATCAAGACTCACTCTCATTTCATCAGTCCATAAAACCTTAGAAAAACCAGTCTTGAGATATTTCTTGGCCCAGTCTTGACGTTTCAGCTTGTGTGTCTTGTTCAGTGGTGGTCGTCTTTCAGCCTTTCTTACCTTGGCCATGTCTCTGAGTATTGCACACCTTGTGCTTTTGGGCACTCCAGTGATGTTGCAGCTCTGAAATATGGCCAAACTGGTGGCAAGTGGCATCTTGGCAGCTGCACGCTTGACTTTTCTCAGTTCATGGGCAGTTATTTTGCGCCTTGGTTTTTCCACACGCTTCTTGCGACCCTGTTGACTATTTTGAATGAAACGCTTGATTGTTCGATGATCACGCTTCAGAAGCTTTGCAATTTTGAGACTGCTGCATCCCTCTGCAAGATATCTCACTATTTTTGACTTTTCTGAGCCTGCCAAGTCCTTCTTTTGACCCATTTTGCCAAAGCAAAGGACGTTGCCTAATAATTATGCACACCTGATATAGGGTGTTGATGTCATTAGTAGGGGTGCAACGATATTCGTATCGATATTGAACCGTTCGATACAGTGCTTTCGGTTCGGAACGCATATGTATCGAACAATACAACATTTGTAATTTATTTTATCAATTTTCCTTCTGACGATGCTGTCTGTGTTGAGCGCTCAGTGAATCTGCATTCGACTACTCCGCCTAGGCTCGACAGTGCAGCCTAGGCGGAGTAGTCGAATGCAGATTCACTGAGCCTCAACACAGACAGCATAGTCAGAAGGAAGAGCGCAGGGCAAGCTAGCGAGACAGAAGTTAAGCTCTCCTTGCAACAGGCAAATTGAACCTCATTCAGATCTGGCGTTTGGAATTATTTTGGTTTTCATGTGACGTATGACCCTGAAGGTAAGCGAGTCATGGACTAAAGTAAAACAGTATGTTGGATGTGCCATGCAATGCTCAATTACATTGGTGTGAACTAGTGTGTTAGCGCAGTTAGCTCGTTAACGTGTTGGCCGTCTAGCCCCATGCACGGAGCGATCGGCGGTAGCTCGTTAACGGAGATTTGCCGTGTTGTGGCGTTAAGGTCATTTCAACGAGATTAACCTGAAAGCACTAGTGGGAACACAACGAATATGACTGCACATTTACGCCGACATCATCCTAGTGCAAAGACAAAAACAACAAGCATGCTACTAACTTTAGCCGAGTCATTTAGACAGCTGTTAGCACATGATTCTCCTTATGCTGTTGAGAATATAGCCCAGAAGAAGCGGATAGTATAGCTTTTATTTTGGAAAGAGCCATTTCTCTGTAGTAAACTCTCTTTTCCAAAGATGAGTGATTCCTCAATCAGATACAGGGCTCGCAAAATCGCTAGCCCAACGTCCCGGAGCTAGCGATCTTTCCAGTCGGGCTACAAAAATCTATCTCTTCCCTGCCCGTCGGGCTATTGTAGGAAAAATATATGTCAATGCTTTTGCATTCTTTCAGAAATGTAGCTGGGTAATTATGTCATTGGCATCGGTGAGCCACTGTCAATATGTGACATATTGAAGTCGCGTTTGAATTTGCGCTTGTTTTTTTGCTTTCACTTTGCAATCGTGCGAACTGTGTATAGAGAGCGACAGCACTGATCTGTGAGTGATGATAATTTGTGCACCAATTCCTCTGACATCGTCTTATTAATCGTTAGCTTACTATGCAAACATGACAAGTGAAATCTCCCGCAGCAAGCTTAAACATGTGAGAGGTTGATCGTGCAGAGAATCGCTGAGCTTATGTGAGTGCGCGTGTAAAAGCATTTCAGTTCTGCTGAGCCAAATAAGACAGGTCAGGGTGAAGAAGTGACAGCCAAATAAAAGCTTACCACAAAACGGAGAAGTTATGACAAATCAGACTATAAGGCAAAAAGAAAGTGCAGCTTTATGGTTTCATGGACAAAAGAATCTCTGTGGCTGCAATATGACGAGCTAAATAACCAGGGCTGCATATAAGTGGTCCACAGGTGCGCATTCGCTGTCAAAATAAAAAACACGCACAAGGGTTAGGGTTAAATTTAAAAACTGTACTTTTGAGTTAAAATATATATTTATAATTTTAATAAATGACAAATTAAAAAATGCATGAACATTTTTTTTGTATCGAAAAAATATCGAACCGTGACACCAAAGTATCGAACCGAACCGAACCGTGAATTTTGTGTATCGTTGCACCCCTAGTCATTAGACCACACCCCTCCTCATTACAGAGATGCACATCACCTAATATGCTTAATTGGTAGTAGGCTTTCGAGCCTATACAGCTTGGAGTAAGACAACATGCATGAAGAGGATGATGTGGACAAAATACTCATTTGCCTAATAATTCTGCACTCCCTGTATAAAAATATGACTGGTACCATTCTGGTGACCAATTTCTACCCTAAAGCAGACAATTCAGGGTTTAGTTTGATGTTTGTTTTTAGGAACAAATTGACTGATGTGAAAACATTCAGAAGACAGTTGGGCATCTACTGGTTATGTGTCAGTTTACGCTTACACAGCCTACATACAACAGTTTATGTTGTAGTTTAAAATACAACACTACAAAACTTCAATACAGTACTAATACAGTGGTTTGCAATGCTACCTTGCATCTCATCCATCTGCAACACTGTATAATGGAGAGGAGGGTTGCTAGACGGGACATGTAAATGCCTTTGTGCATTAAATTTAGTTTAACCAACTAGTTTTTCTGTTGCCAACTAGCAAAGGGAGCAACATTTAGCTATCTAGTAGATGTTGCTGAGGAAAAATCTGCACTGAACTTTGTTCCAAAACATATTCGCTTTCTATCTTTCTTCATGCATCTTAGCCCGCTTTTAAGACACCTTTTTACACCAAGCCCCTTGATGTGCAATCGACCGAGTCAAGTTACTTAAATTAACCAAAAACTGTCCTGTAGAATTTCCTGGGCTGTGAAAACCACACAAAACAGTTTTAATCATTACTGTTTGCCCATGCATAAATGTAAGAACTCATGACAGAGACAGATACATTTTCCATGCTTTTAGGTACTTTTTAACTAACATACACACGTCTGTGAAGGTTCTCAGTCATCCAGGTCATCGTAGTCTAAGGTGCTAGAAAAGAAAAGTGTCTGGAATTCTTTACGTTTCCTTGAAGACGATACACCTCTCATCTCTGAAAAGTTTTGAGATCCCTTCTCATACACCTTAAAGCCCACTCACATCCTGGGCCATTTGACCTTAATAAATCACATGATAGGGTGGGGCTAGGTTTCATAACGGGTTCACCCGAAACCTTGGCTGATTGTGAATCTCACACACACACACACACACACACACACACACACACACACACACACACACACACACACACACACACACACACACACACACACCTTGGCTCGTGTGATTAGGCAGAGGATCAATAGGGGGTCCGTGGCCATCTTAGGGACACTCCCAATAGGGCTTAAATCTGGGACTCTCCACCGATTGCACTTATAACCGAAAAAGCTTCTTGGATGAGAGGTGAAACGTCTTCAAGGAAACTCCAGGCGCTTTTCTTTCCAAGCTCCTTAGACTACCAAGCACATGGTATCACTCAGATGGCTATATCAAGAGCAAGAGCAGCTTTCAGCTTCCAAGCAGTAGAAAAGCTTTTCTACCTAAACAGCTACTTGCCCTAATGAAAGATCAATAATTGGTCACATAGGCTTGTAAGGCTTTTAATAATTGGCAAAATATTAAGAATGCCTGCTGTTTGCCCAGATCTGGTGAGTGAAATTCTGGTATTTATTAGTCTGCCGGTTAGCACCAATTACCAGACGTGTGTTGCTAATCTATACAGTTTACACATGCAGCCTGCTAAGGAAGCTGGTAACGCTACACACTGTCCACGTATGATCAACTGTTTTAAAGTTGAGGCTTCAAAACACAGAGTCAAAAAACCAGTGCAGATGGTGTTTTATGGTGAAGTGATTTTACAGTGTTGAATGCTGACTATTGTGCAGCAAGTTTCAACTTATTTTCCTGAATAACTAGAAACTCTTTCAGTCGGTGAACTGAAAAGCACCCTGATCCAGAGGAAGGTCTATTTATGTGGGTCATCAGGCAAGGCCGATTCTAGTGCACCAACATAGTGACTCAAGTAAAGACTGCTTAGTCTAAAAGGAATATTATGCAAAGACCAATAACCCAGTTAAGGGATGCCTTTTTTTTGTTTTTTCCCTGCTTAGGCTGTAACCTCAAGGACAGCATTGGCCCCATGGTCAAGACTGGGCATCTACTACATTCAACCGAAACAGCAGCACAGGAGCATGCATTTTAACATCCTGAAGCATTAGCTAGATTTTAAGGTTGCTAAAAAACAAACAAATTATCTTGTGATGCCTTCTAACAGTGTTATGTCATGTTTTTGGCAACAAGTGGTTTTTTTTGTGATGAAAAGAAGATGACAACTAAATAAAAACTAATGAATTTGAAGAGATGAGATCCGATTAAGTTGTGCAGAAAGGTGGGACGTGTTTGGAAGTGATCCAATCAGAAATAATCTTCATATACAGTAAGGTCAGCCAAAAGACTACGACTAAAACTAAATCAGAATTTGCCGTCTAATTAAATTTGACAACACAAGACAAGATAATACGCAAACAGCTGCGTCCTTTGCTTTCGTACCTGCCAAGAAAGTACCAAGACTGGCCAGAGTTTGGGTCTGCCTCTAAAGACTTTTGCAGACACTGGATGGCATAGCTGTCCTTGGTGCCTTTATCCCCCAACTGTTCCACTGTGTGATGCATCCAGCCTGAGAAGAGCAAAACAAAACATCAGCCTTCACGATTCAACTGTAACACACCTCCTGGCTTTGTTTTTTTATTTAGTGATGATTACATACCAAAGGAGAATACAAGTGTTATAAATCAAAATCCACATTTTTTTTTAAATGTAATGAAAAAGGTAAGATTTCTGATAAGATTAAGTTCTGTCTGCCAAAGGAGAAAAAAAAAAACAGATCAAATAAATAAAAACTTGTTACTTCCTGAAACTTTAATGAGAGTAACAGTGGAAAAAGTCAAAGAAGCAGTTATATTCAAAACGCTTAAACATCTGATATGAACCAGCCTTTACAAACAGCTCCTCCCTGCATTCAAGCACACACACGCACAAGTGTGTGTGCACACACACGCACAAGTACGTGTGCACACACACGCACAAGTACGTGTGCACACACACGCACAAGTACGTGTGCGTGCACACACATAAACTGGGCAATTTCAAGCAAACACAGAGGCTCAGGAAGACTGTAATGAGCAATGACAAACCTCCCACAGCTCTTCTCCTATACACCTGTGTAACCACATATGCGTACTTATGTGTACTTGCGTTCCCGTGTACTCATGATACGTCATCAGTCGGAGACCAAGTACTGTTCCAATTCAAAGTACGCATCAAGCCGAGAACGCAAAAAATTCCCGGATGTGTTCTCACTCCGCCTGTTTTATCGAGTGCGCCTTATGTATGAATTCTGGTTGTGCTTACTGACCTCGAACCTATTTTTGCGTGCAGAAATCTGTTAAAAAATGTTTTGATGGATTGTCAGAGCATTACGGCTGCCGTAGTGAGGAGCTTCGCGGAGTAATCTGGGTCCAAAACTCCGTCGGCTTCAGGTCCCAAAGTCAAACGAACACAGAGTTAAAAACTGTCTAAATTCTTTCATCAGCGTTGCTGCTTTACCAGGTGTAACAATTAAGTTTAACATCCATGAAAACAGAATTTATTCAATTTAACGGAGTGAGAAGTTAGCAGGAAGTTAGCTCGCTAGTTTCCACCTAAACATGACACCATGTTCTGACTGAGAGATTTTTGAAACTAATTAAAACGTACAGCTCTGCTACCACTTCCAACATAAACAAAGACAGAAAACTAAACAGCGATGGCGTTTGCAGGGTTACTGAAGTTGGACTACCTGGTATATAATGTTGTGCTACGTGATTAGTAGTGATACAGCTATGTTAGCATAACATTAGCACAGTGAAGCTGGAGGATGAACGCCAACGTTTTTTCCACTCGATAAAAGTTAACGTGAGGGATTCTGGTGGTCAGGGACAAATGCAATCGCATAGCAGGATGCTGTACACGGGCCAAACTTCAGTCAGGACAACAACTGAGATTATTCATCCACAATACAAGGTTAGTTATTAATATACTGCAACAACATGGGAACAGAACAGCTGCGAGAGAATTCAACATTAATGAATCAATGTTACGGAAGTGGAGGACGCGCAGTGTTTGGCTTTCCCCATATTTAAAAAGTGCTTCATCTCTTTGCCATTACTGTCGCCTGGCATAATTTGCAGATGATAATGGTTGTAGCCGCTGCGATGCTTTCGACCAAAACAGGCGCAGCTTGATGACATCATCGACATACGCTATCACGATAGAGCGGTATAGTCAGAAAGTGGTATCGTTTCTATCGTATATCGTTTATATCGCCCACCCCTACTTGACAGCAATCTATGGCAATTCCTAGTGGTCTCACAAGGTTGGCAGGGCTATTGCAAGCATCGTAAATCATCTGTAATGGGAAGTTTTAGCCAAAAACCAATTTCCAGCAAGTCCTGATAGGTACAACAGTGGCTACCACAACTATATACAAACATACTAAGCCAAATACACCAAACAAACTAATCTGTGCGCCTCACTACCTTGGTTATCTTGGCATTTTGGTGAACCTGTGCAAAGTATACTGTCAGTTTCTGCTGTGGTCTTCTGCTGCTGTAGCCCATCTGCTTCAAGGTTCAACATGTTGTGCATTCCTGCCTTGGTTGTAACCGGTGCTTATCCCGAGTTACTGCTGTCTTTCTATTAATTCAAAACATTCTGGCCATTCTTCTCTGACTTCTGGCATGAACATAGATAACTGCTGCTCACTGGATAGTTCCTACCAGACCAGTCCTCCTGGCACCAACAACCATGCCATGTTCAAAATCACTAAAATCATCTTCCTTCCCCATTCTGATGCTCAGTTTGGACTACAATAAGTCATCTTGTTCTCACCCAAATACAACGAGTTGCTATTCTGTGACTCACTGATTAGATATCTGCATTAACAAGCAGTTAAATAGGTATAGGTAATACAGCAAGTGTATATAGAAAATTTACCAACAACATCACAGCGTGTGTGGTTCTTTTAAAAAAAATTTTTTATATAAATGTATGAAATCTTTTGATTAATACTGACACACACACACACACACACACACACACACACACACACACACACACACACACACACACACACACACACACACACACACACAGAGAGAGAGAGAGAGAAACCAATGCCTGAGTAAATAAAGCCAGAATTATTTAATCAAACTAGATAAAAATCCACTTATTACAACATTTGATGTAAAAATACAACGATTTTAGCAATCACTGGTTGCAGATGGTTTTTTTCCCCCCATTCTTTGCAAGATGGTAAATGGTAAATGAGCATGCAGACTAGGGGAAGCCGGGAATCGAACCAACCGAGCCTGAAGATACTTTCAGCCAGTTTAATCCGGTACATTTCACATGTGGACATGAGCATCGGCCTACATCAGCAAAGGTCACTCACCAAGTTGTTGCAGTGTGGTCGCCTTCACTTGTGCAGGAAGATTTTCCGTCTGCAACAGACTTTCATACGCTTCCTTCGCTGCTCTGTATTTCTTCTGCGGGGAGAACAGGAAGAGGAGGACAAGCAAGAGAAGTAGACATGGGGGTTGTTTAGGCCAGACAGGAAAGCCAGTGTTTTATGGTTTTATCTAGACAGACAAAGACTTTAAAGACCTCCTCACACTCATAGTGTCCTTCCATACACAGACAAACACACGGGGGGAGGGAGACTCAACAAGTCTGGCAGGTGTGTGTGTCTGCACTAAAATGTTTGTGTGCTTTAACAAAAATCTGGGGAAATCTGAGCTGCCTGCTGGTGAACCAAGGGTTTGTTTTAACTTAGTGGGCTTACTGACCTTTTGTCTAGATCATCAGGTAGAGTAATGTCAGTGCATGGACAGAATCTTCTCTTATCAGGTCTAAAATAGCCTTTTAAAAACCAACCCACCAGACTGTGTATGTGCAGACCTTGCACATACAGTCTGGCTCTAGACTCTTCCTGTCTGCACACAATAAAAACACCTCTGGGCAAACACTGACACTTGGGCACACAAGCGAGAGAGATTCTTTAATGTTCCTTCCTGTGTCGACTAATGATTGTCATTAAGGCTGAAGGCAAATACAACCAAATGAACAGCTGCATTTGGAACTACTACAACTGAAGAATTGCAATGGGGGGGGGGGATTGTTGGTAATGAAGCCCTGCCATTACCTACAAGATCTGACATTTAGAGTCATTTAGTTTTAGATAATACTTGAACAAACACTGTTCTGTAGTTAATTGACACATTTTCCAACAGGTCCTGATCATGTTGTTTCAACATGATAGTAACAGTAATGGTTCTTATATAGCGCTTTTCTACTCTACCTGAGCAGCCAAAGCGCTTTGTACAACATGCCTCATTCACCCATTCAAAAAAGCACTTTTTTCTATGCCTAAGTGCTTTCTACCTGACATACACACATTTACACTCTGATGGATGCATCAACTTGGGATCTGTGACTGGAGCAGCCAGGGATCGATCCAACAACCTTCCACTTAGTAAATAACCTGCTCTACCCCCAGTGCAGCATATTTTCATAATGGCATACTGAGGAGTGCATTAACATATTCAAACTTGGCCTAAACAAGGCAAAGGGACAGATACATGTAAATAAAAACAATACCTAGATATAGTAACTCATCGACACCAGTGGTCTAGTACAAAGTAGGGGTGTAATGTACCTATATATACCCTGAATCATTCCCAGCAGCCTTTGAGCCAAACAATAATAGTTAGAAGTTAAAGCTTTATATTACTGGTGTTGTTCATCATAATTTTTTAATAATTGAATTATTTTATACTTATGAATAAACAGTACAGTTGTTCTTATAAGCCACAGTATCTGAGTTCTTAAAAAGGCTGGATTACACTGAAGGTCTTCCCTTGTCAGAGAAATTGTTAAATCAATATAAAGTTATAGCAGGTGCATGATGCTATATTAATTGAGTACAACATGAAATTGTTTGGCCCACATTTATCGATTGCTTACCTGGATCTCATATAAATGAGCGATGTGGAACTGAACTGTGGGGGTGAGAAATTAGAAATTAGTGAAATAAAACAACAACAAAAAAACCCAAACAAAGAGAGAAATTAAGCTAGATAATGGCTCCATGAAGCTCAGTGGGTACAGACTGCTAGCACTATGGAGCACAGATGGGAGGGGGAGTAGGACACTTTCCCCAGAGTGTACATGTAATCTGAAATCACAGTGTGTATCTGCAATGTGCTTGAAAGCACTTCCAGCTCGCTCTCTCTCCTTGTGCTGTCTCCTAGGCAACCCCAGTCTTGGGCAGAGTCAGCAGGGAAACAGCAACAGAGAGAGAGAAAAAAAAAACCTGCTCTGTAGAAATATTCCTATGCCCTTTCAATATGTGTTACATACCACTAGCAACACGGCCCATCATATGTGATCATACTTTACGTTGTAGCGTGTGACTGGTTGGCTGGAACAATTATAGCACCTATACTTACTTTCAGCTTTGGACAAAGTGCAGAGTTTGGAGTCGATCAAAGCCAGCTGAAAATGCTGCAGAGAGGGAAAAAATGTAATCATTTTAGTGTGAAAGCAAATTCACACAAATCAAACATCTCTGTGACAAGATTAAAAACAAACAAAAACGATTTAACCTAGTTTTTTCCGAGAGCACAGAGCACAGGAGTGATACTTTTAAGGAAATCGTGGAGAAATTTCTATTCTTCTCCAGCTAATGTGCATTACCCAAATCCCCAGCATTCCTAATAAACCATAAATGAACTCCTGCCACTGCAACAAGAGAGGACACAGAGCTGGAAAAGCTAAGGCACAAATCTCACCCCTCCTTTCTCCTGTCCAACTTGTCCTCAAAATGAGACGCTGATATCCAGTGGCAGGCTATTAATGGCATCCAATTCCATCATCTGAACTACGGTTTCTGGGTAAGGCAGATGTCTGCAGAGGCCAAGGCGTGCCACAGTACCAGGAAATGCCTTCTATATGGGGTCACTGAACTGATTAGCCCAAGTCACACAGCTCTTCTGGCCTTCTCGGACTCCCTTTAGTTCTTCCACAAAATGCCCAGATGTTGCTGACACACTGCTGTAATTTTAACTGTATTCAAGTTCATTATACGAGAAAGTGAAATGTAAATTCCAGCAAGATGTCCTGTCTATAAGTGGCTTCAAGGTGACAGTTTTCATTGCAGTTTATTTCGGTAGTTAACTAATCTGCCAATTTTTCTTCAATTAGTCAACAATCATTTCACTTATGCTTATCTCCACTTCCAGTGGGTGAACCTCCTCTTCTAGGCTCCAGTGTTTCACCTAGTCAAGTCTTCCCACCTGTGAATATCACTGTGTTGTCTCGGCCCACAGCAAAATAAAATAATGACCCAGAAACTTGTACTAATTACTATTCAGAATAAACACTAATAATAATGTGAGAAAAAAAACAAAAACCAAACAAACTAGCATACAGGAGTAGCTACATTATCGCATTTCACTCTTTAGCTAACAAAACTGAAATGGTGTTCGCTTAGCAAGCATCATGCATGAGAAGGTTCCGATAGGTAATCTAACATAAACATTACTGGACAAATTTGAACATAAAGTATTAACGCGATGCACTGAACTCCCTAAAACTGAAGCATTCAGAGCTGACGTCACAGCTCCAGGGTGCCGCCGTTTTAAATGCTCGTGCACAGCAGTAGTCCTGTCGTGGAAGGAAAGTGCCAGTTTGGACACTCTGCAAATAACTTTTGTTTAAAATCTCAGTTTCTATTTTCTTCTGTCCTCCTGTTTTGCCGTTCGCGCTACGTTCTTCTTCGTTAGTATTATCTGCAGTCTTGGCAGACGATATAGGCGATACTGCCCTATAGCTTCCTGTAGTGTATTGCAGTTACAAAAATAAATTTATGATATGATGCATCGACAATAAAATTCCCCCATCAATTAATTTTTATAGTTGATGTCATCGATTATTTGGACGAATCACTGGAGCCCTTTTTCAGTCCCTAGGGTTGCTGCACTGTAACCCTATGCAGTCCCAAATGATGCTTTGTGCATTTAAAAAGGCACCACTAGAATCTGGGTCAGTAAAACCTGTCAGCACCTGAGCACGAGGAAAATCCCAAAACCTTGAACTTCTTTCAATGGCACGCACACTTTTGGAACAAACTGTACTGCTGCTGTTGCTGAACTGGTCAAATTAAAGAGGATTTCTTGCTTTAACCTTAAAAGGCAAGCACCGGTATCAGCGGTCCATGCTGGGGAAAAGGCAGCTATAAGCACAGGCACACACAGAAAAAGGAGGCGCCCGCTGTCTTGGAGCGACAGCAGCCGCACAGACGGTCAATGTCAGCCAGATAAAAATCAAGAGCCGTCCAGCTGGATCTTTCTTTGCATGCTTCACCCTGGGCCAGTGGAGCTTCACACACACACTTACACATGCATGCGCACGCATGCAGACACACACAGAGGACCCTGCTTAGGACAAACTCCCTTTTAAACAGCGCTACGAGCCACTAAACACCAGACACTCCAACTGCATCCACATGCTTTAATGTCAAGCAACAGAGGCAAAGACAAATGCTTTTACCTAGATCGCTTTCACATCACACTCCTTATGGAACCCCACAGCATCCTCCAGTAGATCTCCGCCTCAGCCTCTTCTATCCTTTCCCTCCTTCCCTTTCACACTTGCTCTACCATCAGGCAGATAATGCAGCAGGATTGTCAGCTTGGCATTCCACCTCCCTCCCCATGTCTCGCTTTCCTCACTCTCTCTCTGTCTCTTTGCAATCTTTCTTTTTGTCTCTCTCCCTCCCTCTCTCACGCCACCTCCTTCCCCCTCTTCTATCCTGGTGTCACTGATTACTATTCAGCAGACGGCTGCAGTGGAGAGTGCTGAGAGATGACACACAATACCTCAAAGCTGGAACAGGCAGGGAAACACCACCTCTACAGCCCCCCCTCCCTCACCCAACCCAAATCTCACCTCTCTTTCTCGGCTCAAAGCTCTTCTCTATGGCTACGCAGCTCTACAGAAGCAGCCAACTCATATAACCTCAATTTAAAGCACACTGGGGCCAAATCATTTCCTCTTCTCTCATTAACCACATTAGCAGACACTAATGGGATGAAATTGTCTGCGCTGTATGTGAAATCCAAGTTTGGTGCAGTTACATGCAGTGATTCACATTGCAATGTGTTCTTAGAAACTCAAGGCATCTCAGTCACTTGATGCTCTGCACCTTGAAACATGCATCCTTCATGAAAGTCCATTTCTACATTCCCTCCCTCTCCCTCCTGCACGCATTTACTACAGAAAACAGTTTCTGATTCCTTTCTCATTTCTGTTTCTTACATTTATTCAATCTCAGCTCCTCTGCGTGAGAGACCACCCCTCCCTTTAGATAAGTGGGGCAGTTGTGTGTGTATATGTGTTGGCAGCGAGCCAGAACAAACAGGGAGGGGTGGCCTCCAACACTGAGTGAAGACGTGCAACGCGTGCAGCCTAGTTAGCTCCACAGAGCACCATGTGTATAAACTCTTAAAACCTTTGGTAATAAACTGTAAACTGAAAATGTCAAGCTTTAGGAAATACTTCTTTCACCATTAACCAATACAGAATATTTGCTTGATATAGTTAAGACACGTGTCATGCACCTTAAATTCCGAGTGTTGCACACTTCGTTTCTTGCACATATACAGGACTGTCGGTGTTGTTCTGGAAATGTAATTCACCTTGCTGATTACATGCACTTCCTCTTGTGTCATCTTATCTGTTAATCTGATGTCGGTGTGTTTTCTTTGGAGAGAGAATTGTTTAAATGTGTATGTTGCAGCTTTTTTCTATCAATGACAAATTTATTTGAATTCATAGACCTCTGAACCATACCGCTCAAACGTGTTTCGGCAGGATTTCTACTCACATTCAAACTAGGTTACTTAGTCTGACTGAAAAAAAGAAAGTCAGGGAGATCAGGCAACACTAACTCACAACTTACTTTTAAGAAAATATGACCACCTCGACCTTTTTCCTTCTAGATCCTCCATGGGCATCAGAGGAGAGGAGGAGCTCCTGTGCTGCTGACTGAGATCACAGCGATATGTGTCTGAGTTTGTGTGTCTGGCACTTATTATACCTTCCCCAAAAGATTTAGTAATGTATGAATAGGGCTGTGCGATATGACCAAAATCTCATATCCCGATATAAAACATCTATCGTCCCGATAACGATATAAATCACAAAAAATTTAATATTTTCTGTAAATTCCGTGAATCTCGGGAAGGTGAAGTGTTTCCAGCTGGGCGTCGTGTACTTTAACCGATGCATGAAACTACACATTTTTTGACATAGGTTTTAACGGCCGCCGTTTTCTTTGTGAGTATTTATCACACGGCATGTTGCGGGGAAAAGCCTGTTCTAACATTTGAGGCTAAGGTTTATTTTTTAGCACCTGACGGCTCTTTTTTGCTTTTCATCCGTAAACACTGCATACTTTTTCACGTGATTCAGTTTATTTTGAAAAGTCTCAACAGGATCTTGAGCTTTACTGTGAAAGGTTTATGTGGAAAATAAACAAGCGGACATGCGATCGTTTTACCGTCGTTGTTGCTAACGACAACGCATAAAAACAGGCGCTTGTCCATCCGTAGTGTGATTATATTAAACATAAGCGATAGAGAGAACTTTAAGAAATTAATATAGCCACTACAGTGACCATCAAAACCATGAAAAATATTGCCGTAAACAGTTTATTTTTTTGCGACACCACGAAACAAACGATAGCGTAAAATGAAACGACAGACGTTTTTATATCGTCATCCGATATATATCGTTATATCGAACAGCTCTATGTATGAACTTCATATTCTGTAAGCCTGGAAGAATATTACTGCAGTGCTTCCACTGCTATTTTCTGACTGTGGTCATTCAGAGTGTTAAATACACTGATGCACCTATTGCTGCAATATTGACACTTACTTGTAACTTATTGGAATTTAATCTTTTCTTAGTTAGTTTTCTATTCTTAGTTCTGGTTATTTGAACTTTTATTTCATAAATAATCACCATGAATAAAATCCTCTGCGATGGCAGTGTAATAAATATTACTTTTTTTAAACTTGTAATATCCAGTTGGCATGTCTAAACTTCTGTAGTGCACTGGCATAAGTATGCTAGTGTGACATAACGTCTGAAACAGGACAAAGCCTAGGATCAGAGCAATCAATCCCCAAAGGGATCCCCGACAACAGATCGGCAGCTAAAAGTCAGAATGCCTTTTTCCTTTTGTTACTGTCTCGACAACTCACAAGTATCCGGGGATTACAGACACACAGGACAGATGATCCTGCAGCCGGTGTTGATCCAAAGGACTAGGGAGGTCAGAATTATCTAAAAAGTTAAAAGGCTCTTATCTGTGACTGTACATCGGAATTCATGAAACTTAAGTGGCATGAATGCAAAATGATTCAATTGTTCCAGCACTCTCATCAGGCAAGGACACTCTGCTGATGACTCGAGTCAAAATGTATATATTTGTTCTAGCTGCACTTCTATCAGCTGTGGGTGCAGAACCTTTAGATGTGCAATGAACAAAGTAAGACTGTATAATACACTTCATAAACACCCACAATAGCAAATGCTTCCAGTATCCCTCCAATATTAGCTGATAAGGTTGTTATGACAACATTACAAGATAAGATAGCTCGCCTGCTTCCCTATGGCTTTACTTCTGACTACATTTATTAAATCACGTCAGACCACAGCCAGAGTTGTCACCCCAAGTCCTTTGTGATGGATAGTTCAAGATATTTAGAATATTCCAACTGAAATCAGTAACTTCATTATTAAAATGTGTGAGACAACATCTGTTCAGTAGTCCTCTACAGTGCATCCTATTAAGTTGGACATTGTTCTGCAGCCTCAGTATAGCAACCTCAGATCACCCTTTTTATCTGTGCATGCATGCTTCAGTTCAGTCCAACATATTTTACCATCTCAGTGAAAATACATAAAACAAGACAAGGTGGAAGATATGACACCACTGAAATAAAATCCTGAAAACACAGACTGGATTCTGTCTCAAACTTCATATCTATTTAGATTTACAGACACTATCTCTACTTTTAAGATTAGGCTTTAAACTTTCCTTTTTGCTAAAGCATATAGTTAGGGCTGGACCAGGTGACCCTGAACCCTCCCTTAGTTATGCTGCAATAGGCATAGGCTGCTGGGGAACTCCCATGATGCATTGAGATTTTCCTTTTCAGTCACCTTTCTCACTCACTATGTGTTAATAGACCTCTCTGCATTGAATTGTACTTGTTATAAATCTCTGTCTCTCTTCCACAGCATGTCTTTATCCTGTCTTCCTTCTCTCACCCCAACCGGTCGCGTCAGTTGGGTGCTCCTCCCTGAGCCCGGTTCTGCTGGAGGTTTCTTCCTGTTAAAAGGGAGTTTTTCCTTCCCACTGTCACCAAAGAGCTTGCTCATAGGGGGTCATATGATTGTTGGGTTTTTCTCTGTATCTTTTATTGTAGGGTGTACCTTACAATATAAAGCACCATGAGGCGACTGTTGTTGTGATTTGGTGCTATATAAATAAAACTGAATTGAAATTGAATTGAATTTACCTTTAAGCTTGACTCGTAGTCTGTGTTGACTTTAAACATGAATCCCAGTCTCAGATGAATCTCTTTAGCTCTTGAGAAACTGGGATCGATGTAAAGCACCTCCTGGAATGCCTTGATTGCCCTGGAAAAAGACCACAAAAATAGGAGGATTAACAAGAACAGAAATGAATACAAACAGTAAACCTAATAAAATATGCCAATATAGCCCATGTGGACACTTTACTACACTACCAATCAATAATAATAATAATAATAATAATAATAATAATAATATGGTAATAGGGGCAGCACGGTGCCACGGTGGTTAGCACTGTTGCCGCACAGCAAGAAGGTCCTGAGTTCAATTCCAACATCAGGCCGGGGTCTTTCTGTGTGGAGTTTGCATGTTCTCCCCGTGTTTGCGTGGGTTCCCTCCGGGTACTCCGGCTTCCTCCCACCGTCCAAAGACATGCAGCTTGTGGGGATAGGTTAATTGGATAATCCAAATTGCCATTAGGTGTGAATGTGCGAGTGAATGTGAGTGTGAGTGCGACTGGCTGTCTGTCTCTGTGTGTTAGCCCTGCGACAGACTGGCGACCTGTCCAGGGTGTACCCCGCCTCTCGCCCTATGACAGCTGGGATAGGCTCCAGCGCCCCCCGCGACCCTGAAAAGGAGAAGCGGAAGCGAATGGAATGGATATGGTAATAATATGGAGTATAAAAATCTCCAAGGTAACCAGATAAGTGTAAATGCTACTTTGAAAAGAAAAAAGAAAAAAAAAACTTGGAAAATGAGTGAAATCCCATTTGTAAAACCATCTCGGAAATTAGGTTGAGATAAGGGATGAGGACCTAATATTAGCCATTTAAGGCAGCAAGATGCAACTGTGCAACTTAACCCATACATAACATAACAGCTGCTAAGCTGTAAACTATTCTAGTGTTGCGAAACATTATCCAGGTTGAGGTAGCCCAGATAAGGCTTGATGCTACTTTTACAACAGAAAAAAAATCTTAATCATTTCACTGTACAAACAGCTGCAGGCAATTTGTTTACTTCAATTAAATAAAATGGCTTCAGCAGTGTATCAGTATATTGTACTGTAGCCTTTATGGTCAGTGGATAGTGTCTTCTCTAGTATCTTCCCATTATTCTTCAAGGTGCTGCAGACACTACTGTATATTGGTATCTACCAGCCCAAATCTATGATACACATGGTTCCATGTGGGCTTCACGCATGTGTCTTTTCCCAAAAGTAAATTTTTTTTCCTCTTTGCTTGCTTGCAAAGTTCACAACAGGGTCAACTACGTGGAGGCCCTCATCACTACAGTAAAGATGGAGTTATGTGCACTTTGTTAGCTTACTATATTCATAAGATGATTTTTCATGGCAAGTGATCTGGTGGGAGCCAGAGGCGTCTCACTTGAGCTGTTACATGTTTGCATACATATAGAAGCATAACTTGTAGGTAAAGAAACCATTTCAGGGCTACAACATTTCATTGAGTAATTCCAAGAACTCGATTATTAAAAAAAAATTCTCAACACGAACTTTGCTTCGATGCTTCGGTTAACGCATGGCTCTGTATTGCGCCGATGTGTTAAATGATGTAAACATGAGGGTTTCACGCGCATGTGCGACTAAAAATGGACCTTCAGTATAAATGTGTTTAGGAGCAGCGTGTGACTAAAAGGTCTGACAACATTAAGCCCAAACAGGCCCCAGTTTTAAACAAAAACACTGATAACATAACAGCAGTAGTGATGATGCTGGCACAGTTTAACGTGGACCCAGAGTATCTTTACACACCATAAAGAGCAAAGAGGCGGAGCCATTACCGAGCTGGTGAGCTCGGGTAGAGTGAAAGAAAAACGTGTTTCTAGTGTCGTAAACAGCAGTGCTGTTCCTGTGATCACCATTAATGCCTTTAGTGGAAAAAGGCAAGCGGGAGTCCTTCATCAAAACACCCGATCAAAAACTCTGATGCAAAGAAAAGCAAAACTTTGTAGCTGCTCCATCCACCGCTGTTTGTTTTTACACAAATAAAAATCTGCATTAAATCTGAAGAAATTGTATAAAATTGTGCAGATGAACAGTTAACATAGTCTGACACCATTTTTAAATTGTACATTGTGGCTTCAAAGTCAGGGACCAGGGTCTGAGACCACTTGTAGTCAACTTGCCCGTCTTCAAATCAACACTGGTGTGTCAATATGGCGGTAGAATGGGGATAAAACAGCAATAAGACCGAGTCGGTCGGCTACCACTGTTTTTTGGGGGTGGTTTTTCTCTGAATCAGTTCAGGAACAAGTTGGCACTTATGACATGTGGTTTAACACATTTGTTAAGCACTCTACATGCAATCTGTTTGTGATAATACTGCAATCTCAAATCTGTTCCCGCCTACATCCGACCTGCAGAGCTGTACCCTGGGCCAGGGACAGACTTGCCAGCATTGGACCGTGCATAATCAACTCTCTCAGGCTGGGCCAGATCTAAACGGGGCAAACAAGTAAAGACGCGGCAAACTACAAGCATTTCACCAAGAGCAAAAGTCAGGGAGCAGGTAACAAGGCTGAAGAGGAATCGGTAAATATGATACAAGTGTGAACACTTCTGTTTGAAATTGTCGGTAACTGTGTGAAGGCTTGAGGACTGAGACTCGAGTGGAGGCAGGATTTGACCTTAGAGTTGCTTTATTGCAAACTGTTCCTCCATATAAGCCTGAAATCCATTTGTAACACCTGACATATACGATGTTTAGAAGAACAAAACATTATCTATTGTCAGTTCCAAGCTGTCCGCATGTTAATGAAGATGCTCTTACTGTGCCGGGTGTACAAATATGATTGATCAGAGGTATTCTACAGTGTGCGAAACCTAACTGATGCTATGCACCGGGGCTGCAGTCTCACATCCTACAGTTAGAAAGCCTTGCTGTGAGAGGATCTCTGATAAAATGTCATGCAAAGTTTATTGGCTTTGCAAATGATGATGCAACTGTTGTGACGGGCCAAGAAGAGCAGCTGAGTGAAAAAAACTCAACCCTAACCCAACCATCATTCACTGCACACTTAGAACTTCCAGTCCATGGTGATGGTGTGAAACTTGCTACAGATGCAGAGTAATTATACATATTTATTAACTCTCAAGGTAACTGCAGACTTACAAAATAAAATAAATAAATCCTCCATCAAAGTAGAGTGCTTTCTTAGAAATCTACTGCAGTGTAACATTAACTCTTTCTTTCTTTAACAACTTCTTGCCATTACTTCATATTAAACATCGAAGTTGAGTGGCACAGCTGGCTAAGTGGAGAGGGCGTTTAATTCTTACAGATTATACTTTTGTATTGTTGCGTCTGACTTCGAGTGTCTGAAGAGGAAAGCACACGACTTGGAATATTCTGCATATTAATTTAACTAACACTGACCCTTTTGCAACATTCAGACACACTGGAACCTGCTCTGCTCACTATAATTTAAAAAAAATAAAATAAAGAGAGAAAGTAAGCTGAATCCTTGTATGTGTCTTGCATTAGAATTCTCCTCCTTCCATTAAGTTGAGTTTACTTCTACTGTTTCAGTAAAATACCAGCATCATTGTGGAGCAGGAACATGTGGGACTCGGCTATAAACACTGAGGAAAGAGCGACAGAAGAGACCTACAGCTTTAAGCCATCCAGCCGTGCCAATTACACACTTGTTCTGGTAACATCTTTCCCTCTCATTCCAAATAAACAGTCCAAGAGGCAACTACACACATTGGCACAAAATAAAACATGCTTTTCAGTGCCCGAACAGTAACTCAGGTTTGTGCTATTCTATATGTGATTGAGCAAACCACTGATTAAAATTTGTTGGCAACTTGTCTGCATTTATAGATTAGACGGCAATTAACAGCAAACCTTCATCAATCTACTGAAGAGGGACTGGAGTCTGCCCGCCTTGGACTTCCCACCCAGAGGCTGAGCAGTTGCCTTGCGACCAAAGTTGGGTGCCCAGAGCAGAGGGCACTCAGCCTCTGGCCTCCCAGAGGGTAACTGCATTGACTTTCAACTGTTCCCAGACAGAAAAAACAAACAAACAAACACACCCAAAAGCCAAGCTTATTTACCAGTGGTTTTTCCTGGTTGCACAGTTTGCCATCCTACTTTTTTTACTCTAGTCTGAAACAGGTTTCAGTTCACATAAACTTGACGTGACAATGGTATAATGTTCCATCAAAGCTAACAAGAGGACTTCATATCTTGGTCCCTAGTTGCCAGCAAAATGCTGAACTAATTTCTCAGTTCAGCCCAGAAAAAGGCAAACAGACTTTCCGCTGTACCGTTTTGTTTTTATCTGTAAAATAAAAGCAAAGTGCACATGCAAACCCTCCCTCCTTTTTTTAAACAAATCCATCCTTGTAATGTCAAATACAGCACAGCCAGCAGAAAATGGAGCGCGATTATTTAAGAATGACAGCATGCTCAGCAGTTTGAAAATTCAAGTCCCCAAATTTCTCTTCAACACTTTTGCTGCAAGCTAAAAATCAGTCATTCAGTAACAGTATCTGCACAGTGGATCTGGTCTATATCGGCGGGTCTGGCTTCACAAGTGTAGTGTATGTCAGAGCAATCGTAAATTTGCTAGCATGACAGCAGCCTTTCAACATTTCAGCACCGATCTCTCAGCAATATTGAAATAAACTAACCTACAGAGACGAGAGCACATTAAAACACAGACAAATACTAGTTTCCAGTTGAAGCCACTCACTGTGTAGCTATGACAACAATAGCAACTGCATATCAGCACGAAGCCCTTCTCCTGTATGGCAGGGCACTCAGCTCACTGCTGACTGTGTGCAACATACACGCACACACAAACGGCAGCTTGACTGAACTCATTGCCCTCCTTCCCTCCTCCCTGTTTATCTGGGCCCTCCCTCTCTCCCTCCCCTCTGTGTTCACCCTCCCCTCCGTGTTCACCCTCCCCTCCCTAAATGGCACAATCCAAAGTGAAGCTGCTCTAC
Source organism: Maylandia zebra (assembly GCF_041146795.1). Classification (NCBI taxonomy): domain Eukaryota; kingdom Metazoa; phylum Chordata; class Actinopteri; order Cichliformes; family Cichlidae; genus Maylandia; species Maylandia zebra. Next base: position 10,098,675 of record NC_135182.1, on the reverse strand, counting down.
CAAATAGGTTGTGACACACAGCATAAGGCAGACTCGAGCCAAAGGATGAACAGAGGGCGACCCAGGCCTTTAGAAAAGACCATTCAACAACAAAAAGGTGCACATCTGAAATATGGCTACTGGTTGGTGACCATTTGAAATTGAATGTCCAACATTATTTCAACATCAAAATTAGCATGGCATTTATGACCTAATATCTTATCCTTCCATTATGGCTTTCTTTTTATTTATTTATTTTTATTTTTAATAAACACTAAGAATCAAAGGATTGTGATTCATAGGCTAGCATCCCTCTCTGGATATGCAAAACTACAGCGTTGTGAAGTAACATTCACCGTTTGACAGCTCAGCATTCCTTTGGGCCTCCGGCTCAAGTTGACGTAATCTGACCTTGAGGTCCCAACATGACATGCTCCCCTCCCCCATTAACATCCCCCAACACTCACAGCCGTTTTACACAAACAGATTCAAAAACCTGTCAAAACCATGGTTTCATCTTAGTGTGAATGAAACATGACTGTACAGCTCTACAACCACTGTTTGCACTGAGAGACTCAGAAAGCACTTAGGAAAGGAATTACATATGGCGAGCAAGAGGGCAAAGGATGAATATGCAGGCTCTGCAGACAACAATTTCTCTGCAATTCAGCAAACTCAGACATAGTTTATCACTTGAAACATGCAACCAGTCTTAGATTAACCATTTAGAACATCACGTAAAAATCTTTCTCCTCTTTATTGTACACAGACTTTTTCTGCGCAGGTCTCTCGGCTACACTAATAGCCCTTTCCAATAGTACCTTACAAGCTCGGCCCGATCCTCCTTTTGGTCGTTTTTCCATTAAAATTGAGTACCACCTAATGCAGGTGAAGCCCTTTCCCTAGTTGCCTGGTGTTAAAAATTATAGTTTTGAATTTTGTGAAAGAGATGTGCTCATGTGACTCATCGTCAGTCTGTTGATGTCACATTTTCAGATCGCTTGGAATCCCAGTACTAAAAAATGGAGTACTGGGTACCAGTACTCCATAGGAAAATACTGTATCAGCCACCCAATCATATTTTTCTACTCCTGAAACTGATGGAGCACAGACGAGTAGTCATTTCTGATCCTAAAGCCTGACAGGTGCATATGCAGCCGGTGCACTGCAATGTATAATGTAATTTTAAATTTGATAGGAAATATCTGCCTTTGTCTAATGACCAACCAATGATAATACGTTGGTTGGTCATTAGACAAAAATGCTGGACATTACTTAAAAGTATTTGATCTTAAATCAAAGTAAAAGTTCTACAATGGGGATTCAGTGAAATAGACCCAGGAACAAGGTGGTCCCTTACAGGGCAAAAAGCACTAATGTAGTAAAAGACTTGCTAAAGAAGGTTTTCAAGCTTTAAAAGCTTGGCTTAGGCTAAGGGAAAAAATAAGATGTTCTGCTGGTGTAGCTTATGAAAGCAATAAAATCAACAGGCCCAAAGGTAACAGACACAGCAGCAGGTCAGCCTCTACAGCCTGGTATATAAGAAAGCTACACCCCTGGTTTCCATAAGTCTGGTTACAAGATTTGTTTGATGGGACTTCAGTCGGTGTAGCAAGATGACTACACTCACATCACAGACTTATCTACTACATTCTAATGCAATAAGTGTCAGCGCTCATCACATCTTTGCACATCAACACCAGCACAGGCGGCAGCAGAACAAAGCAATCTGAATACAGTCTTAGCCTCCAAGATTTTATACAATCACGATACACAAGTGGAAAGTCTGTTGTGCTAGGGCTGTGCGATATGACCAAAATCTCATATCCCGATATTAAGACATCTATCGTCCGATAATGATATAAATCACAAAAATGTAACATTTTCTGTAAATTCTGTGAATCTCAGGCAGCTCGACTTGCGTGAAGTGTTTCCAGCTGAGCGTCATGTAGCTGGAGTCGAGTGTTTTAACCGATGCATGAAACGATACATTTTTAGACATACCGGTAAGTTGTAACGGCCGCCGTTTTCTTTGTGAGTATTTATCAGAATCAGAATCGTGTTTATTGGCCAAGTATATGTGCAGATGGTGGCTCTCAAGCACAGCAATGTAAATCACACACACACACACACACACACACACACACACACACACACACACACACACACACACCTATATATATATATACACATTACACATACATACACAAAGCTGTGTAAACCAACTATAAATAACGAATCTAAACTTATATACCTAAAATACAGAAATGAATGAGGTGGAATGAATACTACAAAATGTACATAAGGTGCAGTTGCAGTCTGGCAGTGGGAGCAGTGTGACAGGTCAACTGTTAAGAAGAGAGATGGCGAGGGGAAAGAAACTGTTCCTGGTCTGCAGGCTTCTGTACCGTCTGCCAGAGGGCAGCAGATCAAAAAGTCTGTGTGCAGGGTGCGAGGGGTCTGTGATGATTTTCCCTGCCCGTTTCCTGGTTCTTGAGAGGTACAGATCCTGGATGGAGGGCAGGGGGGTGCCGATGATCCTTTCTGCTGCCCGTACAGTCCGCTGCAGTCTGCTCCTGTCCTGTTTAGTGGCTGCTCCATACCAGACTGTGATGGAGGAGCACAGGACAGACTCAATGACCGCAGTATGGAACTGGATCAGCAGCTCCTGTGGAAGACTGTACTTCCCCAGTTGTCTCAGGAAGTACATCCTCTGCTGGGTCTTTTTGAGGATGGAGTTGATGTTGGTCTCCCACTTCAGGTCCTGGGAGATGGTTGTACCCAGGAACTTGAAGGTCTTCACAGTTGACACAGGGCTGTCTGATATGGTGAGGGGGAGCAGAGTTGAGGGATGTCTCCTGAAGGCCACTGTCATCTCTACAGTCTTAAGAGTGTTCAGCTCCAGATTGTGCTGACTGCACACGGCTTATTACACGGCGTGCACGGCGTGCTGCGGGGAAAAGCCTGTACTCACGTTTGAGTCTAAGGTTTATTTTTTAGCACCTGGCGGCTCTTTTTTGCTTCTCATCCGTAAACAATCTGCTCTTTCACGTGATTCAGTTTATTTTGAAAAGTCTCAACAGGATCTTGAGCTTTATTGTGAAAGGTTTATGTGGAACAAGCAGACACGCGGTGGTTTTACCGTCGTTGTTGCTAACGACAACGCATAAAAACAAACGCTTGTCTGTCTGTAGTGTAGTTATATTAAATATAAGCGATAGAGAGAACTTTAAGAAATTAATATAGCCACTACAGTGACCATCAAAACCATGAAAAAATATTGCCGTAAACAGTTTATTTTGCGACACCACGAAACAAACGATAGCGTAAAATGAAACGATAGACGTTTTTATATCGTCATCCGATATATATCGTTACATCGAACAGCCCTAGGTTAAAAGGATTTAAGAAAGCAAAAAAAGAGTCAAGAATATTTTTACCAGCATGTGTAATTTTTAAAAAATTAAATGGCAGAGGTGGTGATAACTTACACCAATTCCACAACCTTGAGGGTCAGCCAGTGCCTCTTGGCTTACTGGGAATATTTAATGGAATACAAAGACATCATTCATAACACACAAAGTTTCTCTAGTGCAACAGATGTAAACATTTAATGACAAAAAGTGCCTGTTAACAGCATATAAATCACATAAACACAGAAAAGTGTACTTCCAATAGCCGGGAAAGCAATACTTCAACAAACACACACACACAACTAATGCCTGACAATAATATGTCAAGTGCCTATTGAGCACTGGGAATTCAAAAAAGGATTTCTCTTACTCTTATCTGCATATTAGCTTGATACACGAAGGCAGCCTTCAGTCCAGAGGGGAACCTTGCCTTACAACTGTTCTGTCTTTCCCTGAAACAGTTCTGCTTTTATCAAGTTTCTTGGTCCTCACACAAAGTTGGGGTGACATAACGTGCGCTTATTTACCACAAGGTCAGACCGTTACACAGCAAAGGAAAAGGATTTTTTAAATCCCCACTTGGTTCATGGAGAAACAATTATAAAACTGGCAGAGATCACACATTCAATGAGAAACTTTTTTTTTCAAAAGTACTTACCACTGAAATGCATTATAATGGAAGTAAACCATGCCAAGGCCATATAAAAAGGCAGCATTCTGTGGAGAAAACCAAAGGTTGGAAAATTGTTGTTAAGAGCAAAACAGACGTTTTTCAGCTCATTGTTTACTGTACAGAATTTAGCACTAAAGTAAGAGCTCGCAAGGATAACCTTGATGGCACGAAAACATGTTTATACACATTCAATACTAGTTAAATGTATGACTTTTCAAGGCCTTTAATACCACTTTAAATGAATTCTTCCCTGAGGTGAAACAGAGAGCAAGATAGAAGAGAGAATGTAGCACCACATTAAACAATAGCCAAAAAAAGAAAAAAGGTTTCCATTTTCAATTTTAGGGCCCTGAATCCTTCTTCTTATTTGTTTTTTAAATGTCAAAATGCTTTGCTTAGGCTGCTGCCCCCGCGACCCAGCCCTGGATAAAGCGGATGAAGATGGATGGCCATTGAAAGAATGGCAACTGAAGGCACTTCTGCCTTGGCTTCACTTCTCAGGTCCACCGTTTGTTTTGTACCATCTATAGCAACCCCATGTTGCTTCTAACTTTCTATCTCAGTGATCATTTTATATGGAAATCTAGTTTAGGTTTTGTGTTTAACTCATGTCCAAAATCAGTCATGAGTCATTGTCTCCCTTCCCCCATATTAGTGCAGTAATCTATACATGGCACACAAACGATGCATTGTTACATAAATAAAACACCGTCTTTCTGTTACAGTATTTATTTTTTATTTTTGCTTTGTTAAAGGGAGGCAGTCTCATTGGGACTGGCACTGAGTCGGGGAAATCGAGACTACGAGCTTACATTATCACTTCACTGTGGTGAGCTGTAAGCAGGGAGCTGTCAGGTCTGATCACAATCGAACTCTCAACACCTCTGTTTAACGGGCGTGCTGAAGCACATGAAGAGCACGGACTGGAAACTATCATAACATAGATGACTGGACAATTTGACTAAAGTTCAAATAATGCTTTAAGGAAAAAAAAACTACTGATCTGGGGTTTAAGCTAACAAATTACACAATGGGGGACCATGATTATGGATGAGGTAATTGTGGTCGGGTAGACAGAAATAGAGCACTTTTTGTCTCCTTCCCCTGAAGTGCTTTTGTGATCCTCTTTCTCACCATATTAAGTTTGCTTTTCCCCTCACAATATTGTCTGTGATCCTCCTGAACAATACAAATAAGTTAATGTGCTAGTTCATGCCAGGCATGATACACTTGTAATTTAGCAGGACAAGCTATGCATTGCCCTGTTAAATTAAGAGGATGCGCGACACTTCACTTAACCTTATTGCTTTTAGTTTAGACAGAATACAGGTGCAAACTCTCAGCACAGCCGCTCCACTTTCCAAAAAACTTGGGATTAATAAAAAACTGCAAAGACAACAAATCATATGACCACACTGGAGAAAAACAAGCTTAAAACTGTCATGCTATGAACTTGCTTCAAAGCAGTTAGCAACAAAATACTGAAAAAGTTGTGATGATAGGAGAAAACAAAATCATAACAAACGTAGTTCATTTGTAGCAGAGCAGTGTAAAAAGAATAAAAACAAACGAGCATCCCCAAAAGGGGATTCATTACACAGTGAAAGACTAATGTTCAACTGGGCATGTACCGATCCAGTAGCTGGACTGGATATCAGTCCAATCCGGACTTCAAAAACTGGCTCTGATACCAATTGATCTAAAGTCTATTCATTCAGTTCTACACTGCACATTAGCAACAGAGCAATGGCCGCTAATGGGACCACTAAGATAGCTTGTTTTGCAGGCATATCTTGATGCATGCTCAGTCATCCAGGTAAGTAAATCCCAAAAGGTTGATTCTGTTCATCTAGACTCCAGGAGGAGGCCTAAGGGTACATCTTTCGCCATCTTACACTGCTGTGATTGCAGCCATTCCCCAACTCTCTGAATGGTTCTCATGGCCATTAATCAGTGGTCTTTCATCAATGGTTTTCATATTAATGACCAAGGAACTGACCTCACAGCCCATTCAGTGGGCTGGTTTCAGTTATTGTGCAAATGTACTGTTTAAAAGGCTGGGAACTCTGCAGTCAGCTGAGACTGAAGAAGTCACTTGGCTGAGTGACGAAACGTTTCTCCCACTGAAAATGCTACGTCCAGATGAACAGAATCAACCTTTTGGGCTTTAAAGACATAGTTTTTCTTTAACCAAAAACTGTGATTAAGTGAGTTGATATGACTTAAGGCTCCAGCAAACATGCTTACACCATCTCTCTCTAGCTTGGTCGCTTTCAGTGCTGAGGTGAAACCAAACACCAGCATCTCTCTCTCTTACTTGTTGTGGTTATAGGAAGTTTGAAACTAGCTAAACGTAAAGTAATCCAGATGATTCCCTGCTAGCCACTGATTCTGCATTACTTTGCTCCGTTAATGAACGGTTTTGTGTAGACTTTGTCAAACGAAACCGACATATGAACCAGAACACTAAATAACCACATTGTGGGCACTAATCTACAAGGAAAGAAGGCTGCTAGTGCTACCTGCAGCATCATGTGTCCAGTGTTAGGCACAGCACAATGAGAAAGACATTTCAGCAACATTTAAGACAGAATTTCTTTCCTGAATTATGTGACTAATGGTGGCAAAACACACATGCTAGATCTGGGACACTGTTTAACCTCGGTTAAATCAGTTATTTTGTTGATTAAATTGTAACTGTTTTCTAGACTCAACTGACTCCTTTAAAAAGCAGCTGAAGACATTTTTATACAAACGGGCTTTTAATTAATTTTAGCTTGTATGTCTGATCTTATTATAAAGCACTTTGTGATTTTTATCTGTGAAATGTGCTATATAAATACATTTTACTTACTTACTTATAGACTAGCTGACTAGCCTTATTTCTTTATTTTATTCCATTCAGTAGTAAATTAGTTACTGCTGTAAAGCCATGGTTATTCTTGATGCAAATTGGATGTCACTGGAACTGCAATTTAGGCAGGTTGTCATCCTGCTACAGTCTCTTCCTAAGTAATAAGCAACTACAGTAAAAAATCCCAAGTTAGAGGTGGACCCATATGGAAAAGATATATATAAATCCTATAAAGTTTGTATCCGTCTTGTGTGAAACTTGTATGAAAAGCATATAAGAGTGAAAACAGATATAAGATCCCTTGAAAAATTATATAATAAAACTTGTATGTTTTGGATACTTACTAAAATAATGTATGAAAGTAATGCGAAAGTGGCCACTTTCATGAGTAATCACATATAAGTTTTTACTATTTCTTTTCCGTATGGGGAACAAAGCCTCCCACCAATGCACATTTAAACCTTTGACACAGCACAGAATAACAAAATCCCCTGACCTCTTAAAGGCTATGAAAAGCAGAATTGCGATAGTTCAAAACAAACAGTAGAAAGGAGCCTTTAACCTTCATGCCACAGCATTTCCAACGTGACTCTGGTCTCTGCACAGATATAAAAAAAACACAAACTAGCTGGCAACATTTGGCAAACTTCAGCTTTCAAAACGGTTACATAATACTGCTGACTAAATGACCTGTAATCAAGCCAGTTTATATGAAATCATGTTTGCTACTGTCTTTGCAAGACTGTTACATTTAGTTAACTGCGTGCTTCCATCCATCCACCCAATCTTCCTGGTATTGTATCCAATTCAGAGAATGCACTTCAAGTTTCAGCAGAATAACTAAACAGCAAAAAAGAATATCCACACTATATTCACACTGACATGACTACCGATCTCCAAGCTCTATAAACTAATATATAGTTTAGCCAACACCCTAAACGACTTTTACTGCCGTTTTGACGAGCCATCAGGCAGCCTTCACACCTCCAACGACCCCAACAATAGAGGCACTTTGGACACTAATTCCCCCACCTCTCCCCCCTCCATAGAGCCATCACCACCTTCAAACTGTTCACCTACAACACCCCCCTCCTCACCCCACACAAAAGAGGATTTCACATCACCTCCTCCCACCACAACTCTTCATATTCATGAAGCAGATGTGAGGAAGCAGTTTAAGAACCTGAATGCTCGGAAAGCTCCCGGCCCAGACGGCGTGTCTCCTGCCACCCTCAGACACTGTGCAAACGAGCTGGCCCCAGTGTTTTCTAGCATTTTCAACTCCTCACTGCAGGCATGTCATGTGCCTGCCTGCTTCAAGTCCTCCACCATAATCCCTGTCCCCAAGAAACCTAGGATCACTGGACTAAATGACTACAGACCCGTGGCTCTGACATCTGTGGTCATGAAGTCTTTTGAGCGCCTGGTTCTCTCCCACCTCCTGGACCCCCTGCAGTTTGCATATAGAGCCAACAGGTCTGTAGACGACGCCATCAACATGGCCCTACACTTCATCCTGCAGCATCTGGACTCCCCAGGAACCTACGCCAGGATCCTGTTTGTGGACTTCAGTTCTGCCTTCAACACCATCCTTCCAGACCATCTCCGAGACAAGCTTTCCCAGATGAATGTGCCTGATCCCATCTGCCGGTGGATTACTGACTTACTGACGGACAGGAAGCAGCATGTGAGGCTGGGAAAGAATGTCTCGGACTCCCGGACCATCAGCACCGGCTCCCCTCAGGGCTGTGTTCTTTCTCCTCTGCTCTTCTCCCTGTACACCAACTGCTGCACCTCCACCCACCAGTCTGTCAAGCTAATCAAGTTTGCAGATGACACCACCGTTATTGGGCTCATCTCTGACGGGGATGAGTCTGCCTACAGGAGGGAGGTTGAACGTCTGGTGTCCTGGTGCAGCCACAACAACCTGGTGCTGAATGCCCAGAAGACAGTGGAGATTATTGTGGACTTCAGGAAGCACACAGCCCCACTCCCCCCCATCATCCTGACTGACACCCCCATCACCTCTGTGGACTCATTCCGCTTCCTGGGTACCACCATCACCCAGGACCTGAAGTGGGAGCCCACCATCACCTCCGTCATCAAGAAAGCCCAGCAGAGGATGTACTTCCTGAGGCAGCTGAAGAAATTCAACCTGCCAACACGGACGATGATGCAGTTCTACACTGCAATCATCGAGTCCATCCTCACCTCCTCCATCACCGTGTGGTACGCTGGAGCCACTATCAGGGACAAACAGAGACTGCAGCGTGTTGTGCGCTCTGCTGAGAAGGTGATTGGCTGCAGACTCCCATCTCTGCAGGACCTGTACACCTCCAGGACATTGCGGCGTGCAGCTCGGATCTCAGCTGACCCTTCTCACCCTGGACACAGTCTGTTTGACCTGCTCCCCTCAGGCAGGAGGCTCCGGTCCATTCGCACCAGAACCTCTCGCCATAAGAACAGTTTCTTCCCCTCTGCTGTTGGACACATGAACAATAACCATATGACTGTCCCCGCCACTAACACATGACCCTACGCTGTGTCACTGCATCATTCTATGTTTGGCACTGATCACCACCTGCACTCATGTATATATCTTTCTACGTAGCACTCATAGCACTCTTAATTCTTATTCTCATGTATATATCTCATGTATATCTCATGCACATATCTTTCTACGTAGCACTTTTAATTCTTATCCCTACTTTTATTTTTTCATGTCTATTTAAGTGCTATTTATGACACTATGTTTGCACTGAAGCACCGCAGCAATTTCCTAATGTTGTAAACCTGCTCAACATTTGGCAATAAACCCCTTTCTGATTCTGATTCTGATTCTAATATCAAACTGTCAATCACAGTATCTACTCCAGCAGTGGCTCTGGACTAGGAGTGAATAATCTAAAGCAGGTTGCTGAGGCGCATTTTACAGGCTAACTGTCAACCAGTCAAGCATTGTTTGGTATGCGCACACTGTTTAAGGACAATGACATGCTGAACATTCTTGCATCTGAGCAGTTGTTAGCCTCTACCGCCCCTCAGTACCTGCAGCGCATTTAAGGCACCGTTTCTGATGCTGACCTGTACCTTTCTGCCAGCTCAAAAACAAAAGCAGTAGAAAAATCGGTAATAGGGGATGTTGTGTATCCCAGAAAAAAATCAGTCCTAGCAAATTAAAACATAAATAAATGAATACAGCTTTTTAATGGCTGTGTTACCTATAAGAGTCATGAACGCTTACCTTCCAGTAGTCCGACTGTGAATTGAAGTACCTCTGGTATGCAGATAATGCTAAATATAAGAACATAAAGCAGAGAGAGGGAAAGACTCAACAGGATGTAAACAATTTGTGACAATGTTAAAAGCTAAAGATATTTAGCTCTGTTACACTTCAACGCTTCCCAGCAGGAAAGCACAAATGACCTAATCTGAATATTTTATTATCAACATTTTTTCAAGCAGAGTAAAGAAACAAGAGTGAAGTCAAATTTTTACTGGGAAAAAAAAGATGTCTTAGTGGATCCTAAGAAGCAGATTTGACAGGAACAGGGAGCCATTTACACTCTGGTCTCTCACCTTTTGAATAGTCCTCCAGCAGAAGGTTGAAGTGTCCAAGCTGGCAGAAAATGTCAGGGTCCACTTTCCCCTCTGCTTTCAGGATGAGGGCATCATAGCAGCTAACAGCCTAAATAAAAAGGTGATAGCAATGAAGAGTTTAAAAGGGTGCGACTGATAACAGTAAGGTAGATGTTCAGTTTGTCCTGTGCATATTACAGAGACGTTATGAGGCTATAAAGGACCGATATGACCAATGCTTAGGTCACCGGATGAGCTTTATTGGAGGTAACGTTCTGACACAGTTGACTCACATACTATCAAAGGGATATCCTTTTCAAACCTTCTAGACCTGCTTTGCATAGTACCAGCTCTGTGCCCAAATATGGACCTGGAAAGTCAGTATTTAAACAATGGCTATACAAATTATGCGCTTTAGCCCGCGCTGCAGTCACTAAGGACAAATGATTGATGAGTATGACTGTGTGCGTACATGAGAGGGTAAAATAAAGGCGGAAAAACAATTGTATCATTTGGAACCGCTGAAATAAATTAAATGTAACTCAACTGACAAAAATAAATGGTAAGTGAACTGAACAGAGTGTACTGTGAATTTGGGCATACAGAATACAGTCTTGTTGAGCTGGTAACAGTCACAGAAAATAAATTGTAACTTGACTGGTGCTTATATAGCGCGTTTCTACTCTGCCTGATTACTCAAAGTGCTTTACAGAACTTGCTTTATACCAGCTACAACTCAACAATAGGGCTGCCACAAACAATTATTTTGATAGTCGACTAGTCACCAATTATTTTTGCGATTAGTCGACTAATCAGATCATGCATCCATTGGACGTACAGCGTACAGCTTATTGCACCAGCATGCATCTGCTCTTATATAACTATCATTAGCTTACAGCTTTAAGTGTTTAAGGTATGTGCTAACTAAAAATAAAGACAAGATGATAGTTTATTAAATTTTAATGAAATTTGCAGATTGTTTCATTGGAGTTTAATAAACTCAGCCGTCTGTCCCTTGCTATCTAAAATATAACAGGACACCGGAGTATATTCTCCAGCATCTCACACTTCTGATAATCAGCTGTCTGCTAGACGTTTATTCAGCTGTGTAAAAACTATAACTTTAATCTCAGCCAACCGATTTACTCAGGAACAAATAAAATACTGAAAAAAGCCAAACAATAACATTTTTAAGTTATCTAAGTGACTTATATATGTTTAACCTGAGTAACGAAAGACGGCTGTGGGTTCGTAAACGATTTGTTGGGAGTCCGGTGTTCTCGCCGGCTCTAGTGAGCCTTGAATCCCGGCTACCTATCAAGCTGGTGGATAACAGACGTCTCCGAAAACGTTGGAGCACTTTTGAAAATATGTGGCGTCTTGATAAACTGAAGTTTACACAGCTACATTCTCGCCTAAAAAGTATGTTAAACGTTTATTTTGTGACCCAGAAAGAATAATAAGAGTAAAATTCAAACTAACTAGCTGCCGCCATTGTTGGGATAGGTTAGGCCACGAAATATACACCCGACCCATCCTTCAAATCTGGGGAAATGAAGGGCGCATTTGTCGGCCGCATTTGTTGGAGTCTTCGAATTTGGACAGTCTTCGTTGTGTCGTTGTAACGTAATCAGCCTACAAATGCGGGCACAGGAGGATGCGGTTTGGACACAGCTACGATACCGGACACTGCTTCTTCTTCTTCAAGGTTTAATAGCAGCTGGCATCCTTGTACATGCAGTGCTGCCATCTTCTGTTTCAGGCCATTGTTACACTCTTAAATCCTACTACTTATTCCTGCGTCTTTTGGGATCTTACAAAGTTTCAAATGACGCGTCAACTATTAAATTAGTTGTCGATGATTTTAATAGTCGATGTAATCGTGACTAGTCGACTAATCATGGCAGCCCTACTCAGCAAAGAACTAACTTTATCACTGTCAGGTTATTGTCATGTGATGTGACTCAGATCAATATTTGAAACACAGCAAAACTATCAGTAGTATTTATCTATTTACAGTTTAAGGCTTTGTCACGGATGCTCCTTTTAGAACCTGTTCTAAAACACTGGCACTATCATATTGATGGAGCTGAAGCTGAAAGCATTGATCTCAGTGGCTACTGGAGAAGTCACTGCAAGAAATATAGGCAGAGCAAACTACAGGTATCTTACCACCTTAGTTTTCTTACAATAGTAGATGACCCAATGTCTGCAAACAGAGCTACCCAATAACTAGCTCTTAAAACGCTCAAATTGAGTCTAGAGGTCTAATGGGAACCAAGGCAGAACTGGCTACACACCAGCACTATGTTGGTGGAAAAGAGGTAGTAGTGGATAATGTTAGTGCAAGAACTGGAAATCAGCCTGGTAGCAACAGCCAACACAGAATGGTTCCTTATTTTTGGTTTTGGTTCTTGTTTTGCAGAACTCGTGAGCAGCACTCCATCCTTCTGAATCCCATGCATGTCGGTCTAGCATAGACACTTTTTTCCCCTGACAGGTGTACTTTGCAAAACAATGATATCCATCTCACTGTACGGCTATGTTGCGTGCACAATGTTGCTGCACTGTTTTTAGACAGATATAATTAACTAGCTGCACTGATTCTGAAACCTGCATAGTGTTTATCTGTGATCAGTTCTACTGCTCTGCAAAAAAGGCAACCTTCCATATATGTATGCTGCTTGTTTACAGCAGAGGTATATTTTTCAGAGATTCTGGCAAAGTACTTTTTCAGATAATTGACTCAGTATCTCTTCGTTATTACAAGACCTTATGAAAAAAAATTGAAAACATTATTCTTGTGCACCATGCACCTTATCTAGCGGTCTAGAAGAAAAACATTCCCGCATGATTCGTCACTGCACATACAACTACGCTAACATAAAAAGGGCTGTGATGTATCATTAACTGGTTAAAAATCCATGCACATTGAAACTATTGTTGTTCTGCTCACGAATTCTGCTTTTGGTGCAGCAGTGAAGTCTGTAGAGACGGTGTCAATCAGCAAGGACCACTTTTGAAACCATTTAAGCAAATTATATACTCTACGACGACAAATCTACTTGTTTTTAATATTCACCATTCAATGAACAGAGCATCGTGCAAAGAATTAGTCACACCACATTTTAAAATGGTAGGATGCGGAAAGAATATAAGAAGAATTAGGTAAAGCGCACTCATTTTGGAAGACACAACTGTATTTAATGGGATACAATCTAAAACACCATCGCCAAGAAAGACTCAACAACCAGACGTTGTAAGTTTAACGTTATGATGTTGAACGGTCAGGTTGTCCAGCTATCCAGCAGAGTATGAAGGACAGCAACACCACAAATGTGCAAAGAATGAGTGTAATGGCTCGGCCCTAATCTGAAAGTAGACCCTGACAAAACAACGTCCCAAGAAACCGCTTCAACAAGAAACCCAGAAGCCACATGTTGAAGACACATCCAGCACAGGCAGCTCACCTGTAGTAACATTGACTGAATGAGCAGGGTTGATGTGTTTGCAACACACACCGTGAACTCAACTGTAAACCCTTCTTTGCACTTTAATCGTGCACCTTTGTTCTAAAACACTGAACGCCACCGTCGTTGTATCTTTTAAGCGAATGGTGGTTAGCCTAGCCACCGCTGATAGTTAGCCAGTCACCTAGCAAACCTTTGCTAGGTATTTTCTCCCTATCCCCGCCATCTTGCGCCAAGTTGAGCAGCCATTATTTTTGCAAGCTTAAATTAATACCTAACATTGTGTTTTTCATTCTTAGTGTTCTCCAGGTTATGCCGTAATAGCTAAAAGTGAGAGCAGGAAGGGGGTAGGGGCGGGTAACCACTGGACAGTTAGCTGCTACATGCTAACAGAGTGAGCTGACGCACAAACCAAACTCTACCTGCCGTTACTGAGGAGGGGACGGACGACATAGTGCGACACTGATATTTCTGTTAACGCCTCTCGGTAAAAGTCAAAAAAGTCGGCGTTTACCGTATTATTAGGCTCGCTGTAATGCTTTTAGATACGAAACACCAAGTTGGCTTGGTAGCAAAGTATTAAATTTGTTAGTCCTACAGTTTACAACGTGTGCATGACTATCTAGCAATACTTAACTAGTAATAACCACTGTAATACGTTTTTTCACCGATACACGTGCCTTCCACTTATTGTGAGTTTTGTTAAAAGCAATATTTTTGCTACGCCAAGTATGTTTTCAACACTCCATAAAACGCTATGTACATGGTACCTACTCTCAACTACCGATGACACCACCGATTTGAGCAGGGTGGAGATTCCCATCTCCCTGCAATCGTACTGTAGCCCTGTCGGCTAGTTTGGGCATGTTTAATACTAAACATAGTAATAAACATAGCAGAAATACACTCGAGTTGGCTCGCTGTGTACCTGGCACTGTACGTGTTGTCTTGCGAATGCAATGATGTAAAACTGAGGGCTGGTTTGTACATTCAGCCCGCAGGTTCAGCTTCAAAGTTGGGGAAATTATGGTTTGTGTATGTCGCTGCTAGCCTTATACCAAGAGTGGCGTTGGGAGGTCTGTACCACGTATTTCATATGGGATATGCACTCGTCTGTGGAGATAACGGAGAGCGGCAACTGTGATCCTATTCTGTGGCATACCTTTAACAGCAAGGCCTTCGTTCTGGCGCCATCTTCTTGAAGCCTATGAAATCCAAACAGTGAACTGCAAGTAGAGGACAGACAACACAGGCGGTTCCGTATTACTTGGAGGGGAGGGGGGGCAATTGTTGTTTCCAACTGCGCGAAGAAAATTTATTAATTGCAAAAAAACTAAGCGAATTAAACTATTCACACAATAGAGCGTCTAACCTGTCAATTCCGACCAAGCTCTCTTTCTCTTGCGCTGTTAGCTTCGGAAAGTCCTCTTCGATTTCAGTCGCTTTTCCCGACGCCATTTTCTCCTCGTCATTACCAGCAACGCCGAGACTCCGGGCAGCAGCAGAGGCAGCGGCGGTGAGCGACACTCCGCACGATTTCATGGAAAAGAACTGGGAAAATCAACGGCACCGAGCAACTCCGCCAAAATGCAGTCACAACGAAAGTGTTGCACACCTATCCAGGATTAAAACGGGGCGTAGTGTAATTCTTGCCAAATCCTCAAGGAAATGATCCCTTCAAGTTATCTTCCACACTCCTCATTGTACATCAAACTCAACGTGTATTCCAGTGCCAATTTATGCATGAAGTTGATGTAATGTTGGGTTGTAGGACTGAGTGTTATTTTATAATATCGCAAACTTCCCCAACCATCGGCTCAAAGTTGTTGTAATTGTGTCACACAGGCAAACGCATGCCGCCACCTTCGACACGCCCTCTGCTCATTGTGCCCAATCAGCACGCGGCATCCGCGGTCACGTGGTGGTCTCCTGTTGACGTGTTGCGAACACGCGAACGAACACGCGCACGCACACATCAAATCTGTTTCCAAGTCCCGCCTCACGTCCTGCGATTGGTTCTTCAGGCTATATTATGATTACGTAACTGTTTTTGTAGGTAACGTATTGGTTAAAATAACTGTCATATGTGCCAAGGGTATTTGTTGCAACGTCGCACATGTACTTTTTGACTGATAGATAGATAGATAGATAGATAGATAGATAGATAGATAGATAGATAGATAGATAGATAGATAGATAGCTCAAGAAACTGGGAACTCATTTTCCTCCAAATAACACAAATAAACATGAATTTAAAAAAATGAACGACTGAAGAAACTGTGAAATGAACCATACAAAGTAAACTAAAGTGAAACAGTCCAGAAAACTATAACTATTCCCTTTTTGAAGTTTTGTGCCGTGTTATTTATCTGTTTTTTAAGCTTCAGGAGGACGTCAGTTAGCGAATGAACACAATGCCTTGGTGTTCCAAAAAAAGATATAAACAAATCCCATAAAAAATAAAAAGCTATATAAAACTTAGTAATAACATTTTAATATATTTACTATCGATTCTTTCTTTTGTTTGTCTGTTTTGTCTTTTTCTACCACTAGGCACACCGGGTTATTACGAAACTCATTCATGGAGAATTCACGGCAGAATTTCTTCTGCTAACTTAATAGTGCAAAAATAACCTAAATAAATGAAACCTGTTATTGTCAGGAATTAGTCAGGAATTGTTTTCCTAATATCAGTTAGGAAAATAGGGGGCTAACCATCTCCACTTGGAATGCACTCATTTAGAGTTATTCTTAAAAAACAAAATAGTCACAACCAACACACCTTTAGCTGCCCATACCTGTGTCCTAACAACCTTCAGTGCACTGAGTGTATTGGAGGTCACGCGAAACCTGGATGGAGTTGCGAGACTGGCAAAATCTCCAAATGTTTCATAAGAAACAAAAACATGTATTATTATTATTATTATTATTATTATTATTATTATTATTATTATTACACAACGTATAACATTGCAGTATATGTAGGCCTGCCCATGTCTCAGTTTCTTTTTCACCGTCAAATTTATGCAAATGACGCCGGACGTGAAAGCAGCTGAGGACAGACCAGTGCACTCCAAAATGGCGAATAGCAAGGGTAAGGAGGCCTGCAAAGTTATTGCATGTTATTCGGATCCAGGACGGTCTCGACACCGTGGGTGCATTTAGTAACGTTCGCGTTGCTGCTAAGAAGCCTTGAAGACGTTTTCCCGTTTCCTCTGTAGCGTTGACTGTGTCCTGGGCCGCACCATTTACAGCTAACATTAACTTTTCACCTGTTAGCTTTAGTTATGTAGTCATGCTAAGTTATTGTTAGGCCCATGAATTTTAGTAAGTTGTAATGGAGCCCGTAATGAAACTATTGGTATCTGCCTCTGTCATGATAAATCTTAAGTAAAAAAGCAGGAAACTACTAAAATTGATCGTTGAGTTATGGATAATAGCGTCCAGAATCGTATGTTGATTTTGTAGCATTAATATAACTGTGCTTGTAAGGCTTCTCGCCGCTGCATTCATTGTTATTTCATGCTAGCTGTCTTTTATTTTTTCTTGTATGTACACAAGTGGAAGATGAGATTTACGACAAGGTCGTGGATCTGACAGAATACGCTAAACGTCAGCGATGGTGGAACCGCCTTTTCGGAAAGAATTCCGGCCCCATAGCTGAAAAATACTCTGTGGCCACACAGATTGCAATAGGTGGAGTGAGTGGATGGTAAATATTCTCATTAAAATTATGCTGCCTTTAGCGTAGTAAATATGAATGGCTGAGAAACACCCCAACGCAAAATGAGAAAATCTCAAGATTTAGATGGTTATAAATTGCTCTGTGTCTCATCTTGTTTACAGTATATCTTCTGTTGGCTAATTGGACACGGATGTCTTTATTTCTGTACTGCGCAAAAATCTCTAGCCACCCCACATTCCCCTTTCCTAGGAAAATATGAAATGTGTGCAGACAGTATTTGAAACATGCAAACATATATACAGTATATAAGAAAAACAGAGTTTATACAATACTCATGACCTTTTAAGTGATCATGGTCATGAGTATTCTTCAACAGCCCGAAGTCTCCTCAGAAAGCTTTCGTCTAATTCCTTTAAGCACTCTTCAAAGATAGTTCTTCAAAGTTCTCCTTTGAATGCTGTTTGTTCCATTCTTTGTCATGATGATCTCACACTGCTTCAGTAATGTTGAGGTCCAGGCTTTGCACAATCAGTGGCTGACAGCGTTCCACTGTGTTTTTTGTTGTTGTTGTTTTGTTTTGTTTGGGGTTTTTTTTTTTTTGGGGGGGGGGGGGTTATCCAGGTATGCCTTTAGCAGCGTGTATGGCAGCAGTTTCATTCTTTAGTTTCAGTTTCCAAATCAGACACTTTAGAGATGACATTGGGTGGTGGATCAAAGATCATTTTCTGTGTTCATGAATTTATTACTTTTGACAAGTTATTTACAACCCAGTTCTTGTGTCATTTGGCATACCTCAGAACTTGGAAAGGAACGTCCAAAGAAAAACATTAAAAGAGCATCAGAAGGGCTGGAGAGCTACTGCTCAAGGCCGCTTTAAAAAATGACCAGGAGGCCTGGCTCTTTGGAAGTAAAATATAAGGAAATGAGGAGTAGCTCAAAATGTTTTGTACAGTATTGTATTACATATAGTGCATGCTCATCGTGCTGTTCACGTGTTACTGTAGCAGAGAGACAAAATTGTATTTTGCCATCACTTAAGAAAACAAATTTCACACTCCCAACTTTATAACTCTGCAGTTAAGGTATCTTGCAAACAGTGTCTTAGTTACACTTTATCAGTGGAACATTTCACATCATGCAAACCTTATGACAGTGAATGGCCACCTTACAATGGTCATTGTTAGGCTAACTTGTGTCATTATTATTGTTAGATCAGCTACTAGGCTCTCTTTTCAATTTGCCTTAGGTGTGCAGGTTACCTCTTCCAGAAGGTTGGAAAAGTTGCTGCTACCGCAGTGGGGGGAGGTCTTCTGCTTTTACAGGTATTATTGCATCGCCCTGCATAAATATGTGCAGGTTAAGCTTTTCAACACATTGACATTGTTTTCATGAATCTGTCTTTCTTCAGGTAGCTAACAACAGTGGCTATATCCAAGTGGACTGGAAGCGAGTAGAGAAGGATGTCAACAAAGCTAAGAAGCAGTTAAAGAAGGGAACAGATCAGGCAGTCCCTGAGCTCAACACATTTGTTGAGAAGGTAATTTTGTTGTGAGTTGTCTGGTTGACTGTGAGATCATTTTCACCCTCCCATTACAACGAAAAAGTGACTGTGTCATATGAAATATGGTTTGTGTCTTTCAGTCCAGAGAGTTTGTGAAGAAAAACATTGTCGTCACAAGTGGCTTCATCGGAGGATTCCTGCTCGGCCTGGCATCTTAGGACCTACCGAATGAGAAGAGTTATTGGGGTTTTTTTGTGTTATGTTTCTGATGTTATAAAAAGCTATAGGGGATAATTATAAGTCTTTGCTGAAAAGTTCTCAAGTGTTTTAACAGCAAGTGACCAACAGATACCAGTTTAGCTTGGAGCTCTGTGTTTTTACTTAAGCTGCATTGCAAACCCCTCTGTTTATAACACCATACTTGTTGATATAGACATGGGACTTATTTATTAGCCCAGAATGGCCATCTTGAAACACTCCAGTTTTAACGCCAAATAATAATACATATCATGTAAATTAAATCAAAAAAGGAAACCCAGCAGAATGTTTCTGTTATTATGTATTTATTAAAAAAACGGGACAGTGTTCCAGAAGGAAAGATTTCCCATTGTGGTTGTGCACAGTTGGGGCAAATAGATTTCAGTTCACCTACACCTGGCAGGGGATGCATGTCTTTAGGGTATTCCATCAGTGCCACTGTTAATTTTTATATTTTGGTTTAACACATTATAATCAATCATCTTCAAAGTAAAAACTGGGTTACACCAGTCTTTGCGGTCTCTGTTTTTTATGGTCTATTATGTTTAGCATCGCTTTGGGTACTGAAGGCTGTGGTCTGACTATTATGTAAGTAAATAAAAATAAAGAAATATGTTTAATTGTGTCTAATTCAATTTACAGTGCAGTTTATTTAACTGTACAGATGAAGAAACCTAGTCTCGGATGCCTTTGAAGTCTGTTAGTATACATTCATCCATGCTTTGGTTTACTTTCACTTGGATTTTGTAAAATGTTTTAGTTTGCACTTATAATTAGAAACAAAAATGAGCTGCTACTCTGGCCATTTATTTTTGTATGCCCTACAAGCATAATAGTTTACAGTTTACAAGGAAACAGGATGTGTTATAATGTATTCTTGAGTCCAAGTTAAATTTTTGCAGGATGTGTGTGGCATACATTAAATTATAATTTCTTAGGTAGACACAGAGGGCTTTTAGATGGCGTAAAAGTTCAAGCAAGAATTATTTCCAAATCATCAGAATGTACAGTAAACTCTAAACAGCAAGGTATTATTTACAGGGATAATTACTTAATTACCTTAGTAGTGGTGGTTATATTATGCCAACTCTGATACTATTTGTAAACTTTAATATATAAATAGTACATAAGTACACAGTTTACGCTCTGTTGCACTTTTTAACTTGTAGGAAAAATAATGTGTTTATAAATTCTTTTTTATTTAATTGGCTATGTTAGCATCAAAATATACGATGAACAGCAATAATTTGAATATTGTTATGAAAATAAAAATATTTCATTGGTTCTTTTTGTTGCTAAGAGACGTGTCCCCAAAAGACGTTTCCATGGTAACAGACCAATAACAGACCGTTGGAACTTCAGGGCCGCTGAGTTTTATGGAGAAAGTAATCCAACAGTTATAAGTATTACCACCATGGCTTTACCGTTTCTGCCAGGGAACTCTCCCAATGAAAGAGTAAGTTTACGACACTTCGTATGTTTCTCGCAAATTACCGAGTTTCGTTAGCAGGCGACTTCCTTAGCTAGAAACTAACCCCAGGTCGCCTGTTAGCTAGAGAGCGCTTAAGCTCAGATAAAAGTGGTTGTACGAGTGGGTGAGTGATGTATGCTGTTTAGAAAGCGCTTTGAGTACTCAGGCATATAAGAACCAGTCTATTTAACATGTTTTTAATAGAAAGTGCTCAGATATACTTTCTCCTTTCTGTACCACAGCTGGGGAAGGAGAGATTCCACAAATCCCAACATTTTAACTATTCCAGTGGAGTCCCTATGCTGGTTGGGTCTGAGAAGCCAGGCATTGGAGGAGAACATTTAGTTGGTCAGGAGATTAAACCAAAGTACTCCGTCTATCCCATAGGAAGTGGTACCGGTTTACCACCATGGGTAACCTTTGACAAACAGGTGAATAATAGAAACTGATTTTAATTCTCCACTCAGACAGACATGGTATAGCTTTATGTTATTTTTTTTTCATGTCTGTTATTAAGGTTTAAAGCTTCCAATATCTTGTGTTACTCATTCAAGTAAAAAAAAAATTAAAGCCTGGTATTTTTTAAAGCCTGTAATCATTTCGCATTTGTCATTTGAGTAATTTTAGCCACAAAATATCATTTTGTTCTTCTAGGTTCTGTGTTTTGATGCATACTTCCAGGAGACTGTACCTGAGGCTCAGTCTGAGACGTACAGAATCAGAAAGTGTAAGATCTACTTCTTCCTGGAAGACGATACCATACAGGTTGTGGAGCCGGAGTACAAGAACAGTGGCATTCCCCAAGGTGTCTGTGATATAACAGGAAATATCTTGAGAATATTGCTTAAATTCAATTACAGCCTCAATAAATAAATAAACAATGAGACACTATGCAAAATATAAATGGAAACAGAATAAAATGAGTTGCAAATCTGATAAACTCACATTTTACTCATGATAAAAACTTGTAACATTTTTAAGAAAAAAATAAAGTCACTTTTGAATTTGATGGGAGGAAGATGAAGAAGAAGAAATTCAAATATTGCATTTTAATTCGTCTGACTACAGATGCAGTCTACTTTGCCTCTCTAAATTTTAAATGAGTGTTTGCTCAGAGAAGATGGTGGCGTTGTTCACATACAGCTTCTTCTCTGCATGATTGAGCTTTAACCGTTTCTGCCAACCATTTGTGGAAAGTGAACAGTGATTTCTGGAAGTGTTCCTGAGCTGATGCAGTGATTTCCATGATAAAACCATGCCTGTATTAGATGCCTTCGGGGTGGCGATGATCATGGGCATCCAGCATTGATTTTCAGCTTTGTCTCTTGCAAAAAGACATTTCTCCAGACAAATATGGGTTTATGAGTTTGTCAGTGATTGCATTCTGTTTTAATTTACATTCTATACAGCATCACAACTCTTTTGGGATTGGGTTTGGATTTTTGTTAATCTTCTGCTTTTTCCCAAGTGGCCCAAAAATCTGCAATATGATGAGAGTTTCCAGACTCATTTGTTACTGTGTTGGTGATCCCTGTCATAGGAACACTCATTCGTCGCCACCGTATTCCACTGCCTCCTCCAAATGAAGGCCAGTTCTACAACCTGTTCCATTTCAACATCAACCAACAGATGAAGCTGCACTCTCGCACATTCACTGTGACTGACTGTGACTCTTTCACAAGGAACTTTCTGACAAAACTTGGGGTGCACGTAAATAACCCTACAACTGTACCTGAGGACCCCTACAGCAGCCTACGGGAACAGGTGGGCATCCGAAATACATTTTTTGTTGTTTGTATTTTATTTTAACTCTTTTTTTTTTTTTTTTAACTCTGTCGAAATATATTTTAATCCTCCTTTATTTATTTTTTTTAAAGAAAGTTATAGCGAATAATCTATTTGTTTCACGCTTTCAGCTCAAAAAGAGTATGCAGCCACTTCGGCCATATGAGAGACATGATACGCTGAAGCAGTTCTTGGACCATGACCGCAAAGTCCTGCGCTTCTACTGCTTCTGGGATGACTCACAGAGCATTTATGTTGACTTGCGGGAGCTCATACTGCACTACTTCCTGGTTGATGACACCATAGAGATCCGGGAGGTGATCCCCCCAAATTCTGGCAGAGACAAAGTGAACAAATTTCTTCGTCGCTGCAGACTACCTAAGGTAGGTAAAGCAGCGTGATAAGAGCGCGATAACAGCTGTCGAGAAATGAGAGAGTAAAGAAAAAAAGCACAGGCAGGGTTATACAAAAGGATAAATAAGGGCTTTTTTGAGCTTGAAGTTTTGCTATTTCTTTGTTTTTGTTAACTTTTAAAGATGGTTACTCCTAACCTAAAGGCTTGCAGTGTCCCTCTTTCTGGTTGTGTTGCTTCTTTTCGTCTTCCTGCTTTCATGGAGACCTCATTCACTCTGACAGGACTGCTTTAGCACCCAGTTTCCCTCAAGCATGTAGGCTTTCTCCTCCAGTTACTGACTGACCAAGCTTAATTCATCCTGAAGGACATCCAGGCATCAATCATGTCAATGTATAACTATGTGTTTTCAGTCCAGTAACGTTGTTTGCTCCGATGCCTTTTTATTAAATGTCAGCCTTAAAGGTTGAGCAGACTTTGCCATCCAGTGGGAAATCACCGTGTCCTTAACGACAGATCTCGTTTCCTTCTTCAGTCTTATTTTGTTGATCTGCTTCTCCCTCTCTCTTTCAGTCTTTTATCCGTCTTTTTATTTCTCTTACCAGTTGTGTGCATGCAGAATGGTATTTACTTATAAAGAATAATTTTTGTTTAACAGTTTCTGTATTTTTCCTGTCCGCACTTGTTTCCCTTTTGCAGCATGTTCCAGCCAAAGTCAAGCAGCCTGGAGAGATAACAGACCGCACGGTGCTCAACGTGCTCACCTCCAGTACTATGGGAAACCGCTACATACTGGACAGCCTCAAAGTATGTCCTGTCTCAGCCATGCTCACACTACAAACATGCTAACGGGATGTTATTTGAGAGGTCACTGAGAGGCTAGGCAGTTAGCGAGATTTACATGAATCTCAGAGGTTAAACCTAAAACGAGCTATTAAGACACTCGATTAGAGTTAGAGGATAAAATATGCGTCAAATTACAATCCAGTAATCCAGTCTAGGGGAAGGCAGCTTCCTTTTTCAGTTAATACAATACTGTGCAAACCTCTTGTGTCACTCCTCATTTCCTCCATATTTTGCTAGGAAATTAGGAAATAGAGGCAATTTATTGAAACATGTGTGTACATATGTGGAAATACAATATATAAGGCAAAAACAGAGGATGTACAAGACCTTGAAAGTCAAAGTATGACCACCTTTATACTTCACAGTCTGAACTCTCTTAGGTGGGTTTTCTTCTAATTTCTTTGACTATCCTTTAGGAATAGCTCTCAAAGACTTTCAAAGTTCTTCTTTGGATGTTGGCTGCTTTTTGTTCTGTTCTCTGTGAAGATGATGCCACACTGCTAAAATGATTCTGCTGAGGCCAGTCCATGACTGATAATGTTCCATTGTGTGTTTCTCTATTCAGATATGCTTTTACTGCGTTGGCAGTGTCATGCTGAAAAAGAAGCTGTTGCTAATCAAACACAGATTATGTTTGACCACACTTTTCTGTATTAAATAATAATTCCATCAATTTTCAGTTTTGCCTGTATGCAACCATCAGTCTTATCAGAAATAAAAGGTTTCCTGAGTTTGACCCAAAATAAGGTTTTAAAATGCTTCCACAGAGCGTTAATCTTATTCCACCATTTTTGCTGACATAATTTCTGCTGTGGATTTTAATACAGGATTCTTCGATCACCATGTCCCACTCCCTGTATCCACTCAGCACCAGGCTCTTAATAGATATAACCATCCAATTCATGTGTGTTTAAGTAATTCAATTCAACAAGTAAGATTCTATATAAGTTTTTGTTTTGTTTACTCATGTCATTATCTCTATTCTCACCTGCAGACCGGAGCTGTCCACGAGGAATTCTACAAGGACTGTGATTTAATCATAGGTGGGGAAGTGAATGTGTGGGGCAGGAGAGTAATCCTCGCTGACTGTGATGACTTCACCAAACACTACTACCGCGCCAAATATGGCATCGGTACGGTAAACACTACTGCAGTGCTGTTGATTTCTTTATTTCAGTATTACTAAAAATGTTTGCATTGTTTCTTTGGACAGGATTGTCAACTGAAAAAAAAAAATTGCATTATGTATACACCTATGGAATAACTGATGTAAGAAAATGCTTACAGTGACATATTTTTTCCTGGGGATTTTCACTTGTGTCTTGCATTGCATTAATATAAACACTTGGGGGCAGTAAGAGCAAGCATCTGCCAAAGCCGTCTTTCTTGTGGAGGTGATTCCTGAATCCAATGGTACAGGATAGATTTGCTTTCTGTCTATAGAGAGCGCTTATTGCTTGACGCTTATTAGAAAAACAGAAAGTGTTCAACACCACTGATGAACTGACAAAAGACACCTGGGCCTCCAGTTAAAGTTAAAGGCACTTACTCCCCAGCAGGGAAAAACCTTATAGTGTATCCTTGCTCACTGCCACCCTGGGCAGGTTTTGGGGGCTTGCTGCATTAGTCACAGTAAGAAACAAGACAGAGGCCCCGCTGACAGGTCACTGTGATGGAAGTGTCCCTTCTTGCTCTGAGTAGTCAGGGGTCAGCTCAGGGATAGATGACCTGTTTCGTTGTGATCATTTAAGCTCTCCTCCTGGGTTTATTTTCTTCTTTTAAATGTTTTGTCTCTTCTTTCTTCTGCTTCCTCTTAGAGGACTTCACCCCGTTGCAGTACAAAGCTCCGCCAGCCCCTAAGCCCCCGAGACCTGTGCCCCCCTACAACGGCTTTGGCTCAGAGGAGGACTCGCTTAGCTTCTGCCAGCACCTCCTGCCCAAGCCACCACGGAAAGACTTCCAGAAATTTATGGCGAAAGACAGGTTCGATGAGTTTAAGTCACAGTCACAATCAAATTAGTGAAAGTTTTTTATCTCTACTCTATCTCTCACTATATGTGTGTTAGTGCTAGCCCCGAACTCTACTGTGAGCCTGTCTCCACAGGTATGGCTTGGACAGTAAAGTGCTGAATTTCCAAGCTAAGATGATTACAGCTGATCCAGTTGACAGAGAGCGGGTCTTTATCATCTCCTTCTACCTCTCCAATGACACCATCAGTGTGTTTGAACGCCCACAGAAGAACTCAGGTAAAAACTTTCCATCCTCATTTGCAACAGAAACACTCGTAGGACCTGAGATACAAATCGATGACCCGCATGGTTCGGATACATGTAGTTAAGTATTACAGAAGCTTTCTTTCTACACTCTGTCCCATGTTGTAGGTGTTCTTGGTGGTAAGTTTCTGGAGCGCGGTCGTGTAAAGAAGCCAGGCCAGGAGCTGTTTAAGAGTCAGCTGTCTCAGTACTTTACAGCTCAGGATCTGTATGTGGGAGCTACCCTCTGCCTTAACAGCATCAACTTCCAGCTTCTGGATGCTGATGAATACACATTCAAGTACATGGAGCAGCATGCTGAGGAGGTAAAGAGGAAAAATAAGAAATCAGCTCAAGCTGGTTTTAGTTTTTTGTCTCGGGGGCATGAAGCAGTCCGCTTTTCCTTAAGTGCTATTATTTCCTTAACTGCATTTCGTTACCCTGTACCTGTGCATGTGCAATGACAATAAAGTTGAATTCTATTCTAATTCTATTCTATTAAGCATGTTTTCTGTGTTACCCTTTAAAGTTTCCCAGAGCCAACATGGGCATCATCATTAGCAAACTAAGGTCCCTTCCGGAGGAGAAACAGTGTGAGATCAGGAAGTTTCTGACTCTCAGTGACCCCAGCAACACTGGCTTCATCCCTTTTGAGTCGATAAGGTACAGTAACGAAGCAAAAACACTTGCAGTTTAATCTCTAGCCCGCAAGTGTTGAAGTACGTGATCAATGTATTCAGTTCTCCAAGGTGAAATTACTGCCAGCACCTCCTGTTAGCAGAGTGTGGTAACTTGGACGAGACCGAGAGAAGGGTTCTAGTTCCCAACCATAAAGTGATGAAAAGGACAGTTAATCACTACATATGTGGAGTTTAAATAGTGATTTACTGGAGACTAATTTGTTCCTATCCAATTCTAGGGATGTAAATATAATAAGTGACACATGAAAGCAAAGAGAAATCCTGTGCACAGTATATTAAGGGTGTTTTCACATCTGCAGGGTTTAGTCAGTTTAAATCAAATTCTAAGTCGAACTCTCTTCGTTTTATGGAAAATGGAGAATAAAACAGTTAGTATGGGCCAGCTATAAATTGAATGTAAGTTCTCCATGTTATCCACTCAGCGAGAACATAACCTCAACCTCTTTCCTCTATTTACTTTTGTTGCTCCAGACACATCTGACCAATAAGCATACTACACGTTCTCACTTATTTTGTAGCAACACATTTTGGTTCACTTGGAGTTCCCCTTCGAGTTTTATCTGGTAACCAGAAACCAAATCTTCGTGTTTACATACTCATGAGCTGATTTGGACCAGAGTAAGTGAACTGTAGGTGTGAAAACAACCTTAAAGGATTGTGAGATGTGGGTTAATTCATTTGTCATCAGTTTTTGTGTATTATTTTCTCCCCACATAGGAGCCTGCTGCTGGGACTGGACTGCAATCTGTCTGAGCACGAGGTGCTGGTGCTGGGCCGGTGTTTCTCAGAGCGCGAGCAGACCCAGGTGGACGTGGGCTTGATGCTGGCTGTGGCCCAGGACTTCCTCAAGAAGAAGGCCTTTGAAGAATTCCCTAAAATGGCCAGAGCATTCGCGGATCACGATCGACACAAGTAAGGCAAAATACTATTGCAACATAAACACAGACACACACAGAAAAACACACAGGCAGATAGCGTCACAACAAGGCATCAATCGTGCAGCCTGTGGCCCCCATACCTCAGAGCAACGATTAGTTCCAGCAATGCCATAGCGGAGCATGGGAACCAGATGGATCCTTAAGACCTGTTTAGCCCAGTGCGCACGCGCGCACACACACACACACACACACACACACACACACAGTCTCCTGAGTCTATTATGTGTGTTTTTCATTGTCTGTCACCTTCATTTTGTTTTAGTGCATAAAATCACATATTTAATGCGCACACACTGCTCATCCACTTGATAGGACCTTTAACCCACTTTTGCTGATTTGTTTATGTGACACAAGTGTAGACACCCTTGATAGGCATCAACTTGTTCATCAGCGTCCCTGTAATAAGGAAGGCATGACAAGAACGGCGCCTCTGGACTCGCGGTCATTACTGTGGAGAATAAGTGTTCTTGCAGGACAGACATCCTCTGTTTTACACACATTGTCCAAATACGATATCACTTTAAAACGTTTTCCACTAGCACTGAATTTATGTCAGTCCTTATGGGAATTACATGTACTTTATGTTAAACTAACAACAAAGGCCAGCTCATGTTGCTGCTGATGGCACATTGTCTCTGATGTAATGTACTGGCCTCTAACCAACATGTTTTGTTTTGTTTTTTTCTTAGAGCCTTTCTCAAATGTCTCTACAAACAGCAGGCTCACAGCCAATGCGAGTCTGAACTGTAGCTGCAGCTTTTGGCTCTACCATATGTTGGATATGTTGTGCGCTTGTTTTGTTTTTTTCTTTAGGACACAACGTCTCTCCACAAAAGCGATAAGGACCATTTGTAAAGCTTTCCACCTTCCCGTGCCCAACAGCCTGCTCGAAGGTCTTCTCAGCAAGTAAGAGCCCACAAATCAGTTTAGAGTAGAGCAGTTCAAGGTCCCCTCAAAAATGTCAGAACATTTTCAGAAGGCTTTTCAGAAAGGTTTATTTTCACCGAGGTGAAGTGCAGTCCGCAATCTGTGCCCGGGATTGTTCTTGTCATACAAAAAAAATCTCTACCGAACTGAAAACCACAAAAATTAAGAAATGGTGCCTTGTTACAATCTTTTCAAGGACATATCTTATAAATATTTAAAGGTGTGTTCTGACCAGAGTTGTTTTTTTTAATTGCACTTGAAATTTTGGTTTCTATTTTCAGTTGGTTTCCAGTGTGCGTTTCATTTTTTTGTTTCAGCTTGATTTATTTAGTTTCAGTGTTTAGACTCAGTTTTGTTTTTATTTGTTATTATTTGTGTTGGGGGTATTTGACTGGGTAAGACATATAAGACATCAAGTAGACATCCCAATCACAATCTGCACTAACATCTCCTGATGGTTGAGAAAACTACATTTTAAAAATCTTAAAGACAATTTCTACGTATTTTTTTTGGCTGCTTTTGTCAGCCCAGAATATTGTTTGGTAGTTTCTGTTTTCTCTGAAGTCTACATTGTTTATTTTTATTCCACATTAAAAAAAATCATACTTGGCTTTACAGTTGTTGTTACAAGTTGCAAAGAAAAGTTTTGAAGTAGTGCAGATAAAGTGCAGAAATATGGGTTAAACTTGGCCCAGGTGGTGTGAATACAGTCCAATATGCATCCGTACAAACTGAAAATATTTCACCTTTCAACAAAAAATGTATGAAAGCCACAGAGATTCTGACTCAGACTGGATTTTCCAGAAGCCACAGACAAACAGAAAGTACATGATTATTGTAGCACCTTTGGGGCAGCTGGAACTGGAAGAATAAGCAAAAATTGCAGGAGTCTGATAATTAATGTGTAATTCCATCTGTGACTTATTTTTGAAAAGGAAGCAATTCTTAAATTTTAGTTTGCAAAATGGTTCAATAAGCTCCAGCGACTGTGACCATGAAGCACAAAAAAACAGTTTCTCAAGTGGATGGCATCTTTTATTCAGGTTTGCAGATGGAGATGAGATTGACTACTATGCCTTCCTTGCTGGTATTAACTGGTTAGAGCACCCTGCTCCACCCGTGATGCCTGAAGACACCTTAAAGGTGAGAAAAAGCAGGAACTATAAAGCAAATAAAGCAAGAAGAAAGAGTCAATTCAGTGAGAGACAGTAAGTGATTTCACAGCATGTGCACAGATTTTTTAAATAAGGGTAACTGAAAATGAGTTTACGTTCTCCTCTAACCTGCAATCACTCAGTGGATGAGTGAGCCAAAGGCAGAATCAAGTGAGCGGAAAGGAACAGTCATCGGATAAGAAGACAATTTGTGTGTGTGTGTGTGTGTGTGTGTGTGTGTGTGTGTGTGTGTGTGTGTGTGTGTGTGTGTGTAAGGCAAATGTCTTGAGAGAGACATACATACAGAGGTGGTCAAAAAGAAGTAGCTCTTCTCTTCTCTTCTTCTCTCTTTTACTTGTATCTTTCCTGTGTAATACAAATTCGGCATGCTACGCTACAGCCAAATCTAAGCAGAAACAGGTGAGCAGGAGAGATATTCACCAGACTTGCGTGAATAGAACAAGAGTGAAGGAATCTGTGTATGTGCTCACGGTGTGTGTGTGTGTGTGTGTGTGTGTGTGTGTGTATACTGACACTGTGCTTAATTTATTCTCCATTTTCCTCTGCCATGGTTTCCAGCTGCTTTTTTCCTCGCCTGCTTCTAAGCCCAAACTCATTGCTCAGTCTCTGCTCAACTACTCTGCCGTCCTAAAAAATCTCCAAGGCAAACCCTCGAAGAGACCAAAAATGGCCACTGCACCTTTTTAACATTTTTTAAGGTGTCAAGAACAACAGGAATGTCACGTTGGCAGGTCCAGACAAACTAACTTCTCCTTGCGTGCCTTTTTGGTATTTGCTGCATTCCAGCTCGCTGTTTAGCATTGCTGATTTTCTTATTGCCTCTGCTGTTATCATTCTTTTGTTCTGTTCATTTTACTTTATCTTGGAAACAATTTTAAAAAAAAGTGGAAAGTGCTAAATGGCACTTTTGTAAGCAGGATTTTCCTTTGTTTCCTAGGGTTTAATCAGTATAATGGAGGTAAAAGACAGCCCTCAGTTTTGTTAACGTTTGAAAAAGCAGTGCTATTTTAAATAGCCCTTTTGCTACACTCTGAAATGTTTCATTTGTGCAAAAGTGCATAGTCAAGTCATAGTGCAGAGTCAAGCAAATAAAAGAACAATAAAGGAGAGCGTTATCACAGAGAAGCACAAACAGTCACAGAGGAGAGAAAGAAATAGTAAAATAAAGCTGGACACCAGAATGATCAATTATTTACAACACTAAGTATTTGAATCTGCTCAAAGTGACGTGTGTGTTCCTGTTCCTGTTTCCAGTTTGAAGTCGATGTGGGGTTTGATGGTGGCCGAGCAGCCGTGAAAAACATCAACTACTCTGCCTTCCTGCAGGATGCATTCAGCTTGCCCTCAAACAGCAGTGACACCTCAGCATAGACACATACCCTTACCCCATGGACACAAACACACACACTGCTCATTCCTCAATTAAAGGACATGGTACATCACATAACCAGCCTCTTGTGTTTTCATCATGGGTCACAGTGAAGATGTGTAAAACCACAGGAGAGGTGATATGCATGTGTGTGTGTACAGTTTGGCAGCAGTGGTTAAAGCGCAAAGCTAAAACAACTGAGTTAACTGGAAAATTGGTGCTTTAGGGGAGAGAAGTTGTGAGAACACAGATGTTTTTTTTATGTACTTGCATGTGTTAGTGTGTGTTTGCGATTTGGTTTGAACTTAACCAAGATATGGTTGAAAAACACATGCTGGCCAGAGCTCTGCTCACAAACATATTGATTAAACAGTATTACCTTTACAAGAAAAAGCTGACATTTGGCAGTCATTTTGTTAATGATACCATGTTGTGTCTGCCTTGCCAAATGATTAAACTAAAGGACAAGGACATAAAAATTTTAGGTACTAAACTTTATCATTTTAACAACTAAATAAGGTTGTAAAGATAAACATGCTACACGTTGTTCAAAGTCATCAGTGATACTCCGAAACCTAACCCTGGGAATTCAGAACATGTAGTTAATGTTTTCGTGAAATTCCTTTCCCAAATCTTGGCAATGATGGAATTTAGAAAACAGTCTGACACACATCAGAAACTATTCACATTTTTACAGGGTTATGGTAGGGTTAGGCTGATGACTAAGCCCTCAGAGGTTTAAGCTGCTTTAACCCTTTGAGGGCTAAGGTTAAGCCTAATTACAGCTCCCGCAGCCTCTGCAAGCTGCTTCGCAACCCTACCTCTACTCCAGCTCTTCCATTTCATAGTATTTATGTTGTTTCTGACTTAATCAGTGTCATGCTTGTTGTCACTGATGCCTGCCAAAGATAAATTACTGCAGACACGGTGGTTAACACATTTGCCTTGCAGCAAGAAAGTCCTGTATTTGAATCCACCAGCTGGCTGACGCCTTTCTGTGTGGAGGTTGCACATTCTCCCTGCATGGGTTCTCTCCAAATGCTCTGGCTTCACCGCCCAGTGCTCCACCCAAGTCAGATTAACTGGTGTTCAAAACTGGCCACAGGTAGGAAAGTGAGTGTGAATGGTTGTCTTTCCGTTGATTTTGTTGACAGACTGGCAACCTTAATTCATAAGAAGTGAACTGAAGTGAATGACCTCAACCATACAGCTCTTTACTTGGTATGAATCTTCTAGTCACTGGACCCTTTTCTATCTCCTCTAGAGCTATAGAAAAAAATGTACAGATGAGATCAGAATTATTAGACCCCTATGAAAAAAAATGTATTTCCCAAGTACTGTTAAAGAGAGCAATGGGTTTTTAACACAGCATTTTCCAAACATCCTGGTTTTATTTTGAATGCTTACATTATTTTGCTTTGCAGAAAGAAACATGATTATTTAACAAAAAAGCAAAACTAGCAGCTTGCAGTCATTTCTTGTAGTTTTCAATAAGTCTCCTGACCAATCGCAGCTCACTCTTCTTTGGCAGATCTCAAGCTCCTCCAGATTTGATGGTAGTGTGGCTTGGACCTTGGCCTTCCGTTCAGTTTAGGCCAGGCCACAGACTTTTTAATGGGATTCAAATCAGGGCTTTGGGGAGTCCAATCAGTAACATGTCGTTGGAAGATAAAGCGACAACCCAGGCCAAGTTTTGCTGCTGACTGCAGTTTTCTTTCAAAATCTACAAATATCCTTCTTTCTTCATTATTTCTTGCACCTTGACGAGATTCTCAGTTCCAGACATACTGAAGCACCCTCACAGCATAATACTCCCACCACCATGCTTTACTATTCTATTGGTTGTACGCCTCAATCTTCTTTCTCTAAATATAAGCAGTGTCTTTGTTGTCGCTCTAGTTTCATCTCATCTGACTAAAGGATGAACTTCCAGTAAATGTAATCTTTCTCCAGGTTGTATTTAGCATAGCTCAGTGTGGCTTGAAGGTTTCTCTTTTGTAGAAATGGAGCTTTTCTTGGTCTGCAGCCTCACAGTCCATTCCTTTGGGGTTCTAGTAATTATCGTCTTTGACACTAAAATTCCCAACTTGGCTAAGTCATTCACTCGTGTCTTGGCAGTTGTTCTGGGTACTGGACACAAAATTATCAGCCCTCCTGTTAAATCAAAAGTTTTCACAGGGGGCTGATCATTTTGCCCTAATCCGTAGATGGGTTGTAATGATCCAAAATCCAGAAATTATATCCAGGCCTTATATTTTTATGATCATGGCAAAAATTTTCAAAGTCGAAATGTAAATAGAGAAAACAAAATGGATGTTGTTGTTTTTTGTTGTCTCTCTTTGGCTTCAGTTATAAATTCCCTGAGGCTCATTCCGGCATCAGTGACTTATTGTCAGTGATAGTTGTGGGAATTCTTTTCTCATACTAAATGGATGAAAACATCGCAAAGGATATTGGCAACACATAGAAGTGAAGAGTGAGTTCTTCATAGGTCAGAATTACATGGAACTACACTCTCATGTTTGCCTGTCTGTATGTGGCACTGCTGGAATATGAAAAAGCACAGGTTGTTCAGGTTGAGGCGCCGTTGTAATGGGAGCCGGCGTTGCAAATTATAGTAAGGGGATAAGTCAAACATTGGGTAATCAAACACCGAATCCCCTTTGTGTAACCACACACACACATGTCTGTGAAGGTTCTCAGTAACCACACACACATGCAAACACACACCATATGTACCGCCTCACCCCTTTCACACTGAGCACAGAAACAGTGCATTACATCACTCAGGGCATTATCAGGTCCTGTCCGCCTGCTTTCACACGTACTAAAATATTAACCTCCACAGTCACCCGCCACCAAAACACAACGAGTGACGGTGATGCGGTCAGCGGTGGCGGGGAGCTTCCTGGGCACATGCTTGGCTTTTTTTTGCTTTCTGAAACATGAGGTGAGAGAGAGAGAGGATAATGAGGGAGGAATTTCAACGCCTCCACCACCCACACATCGTCCAACACTCCTCTTCCTCCTGTCAGTTGCTATACACCCACACATCCCATTTTCTGCCCTGTCACGGTCTGTGGCACAGCAACAGCAGATTGAATGGGTTGCGTCATCATCATTGGGCTTAGAAATATGGATGTGACATATGAGGTGCACAACGTCCTTCAGGAGTAGGCTGGGCTTTTAAAAATATAGAATATTATAGTTTCAGCTGAAGTATACAAAGTACTTGCTGATCAATGATTTTTGATTGTCTTTGGATGTATTCAGAAAATAAATTACGCTTTGCGACAAACAATAAGTTTGTTAGTGGGATGCCTCTGTTATTTAAAGTGGGGAGGAAGTACTCAGAGACTTACTGACATATGGGGAAGGTCATGCAGTGAAAATATCAAAGGAAGTTATTATATTCAGGACAATGTATTACTACTTTTAAAAAGTGCTCCAGGCAGAGTAATGGTCACTGTGACTGTTATGTGTACTGTATATTAGATTATAAATATGCATTCAGTTAAAAACAAGCAAATAATGATTGTGTTCTTTGCAGATTAATCACTAATCATTTCCCAAATGAATCCATTAAATGTAGAGTAGAAAGTAGTGGAAGACACTCATCTAGTTATGAACCAAATTTCCACTTACTCACTGCTGCTTTTTTTTGCAGATAATCAGAACATCCTGAACTTTAATATATATGTATATGTGAAAGAACATATATAAGTGTGCGGATTTATATACATCCAGACCAGTTAGAGAAGAGAATCAAAAACTATGAAAAGGAGAGAACAGCTTATTGATCTCAGATCTTTTGCTTCTGTGTCGGACACAAAAGAAAGATGTCTGTCAGGTTTCAAAAGCAGTTAGGTCGATCCTTCAGAAAAGTAGTGTATCTTTTTCAGGAGTCCTTCCGTTTGTGTAGGATGGGCCTTCTTGGCACAAGTTGACAAAAGGCAGTAATGTCAGCTTGGATTCTGTTCAGGTTCACATTTGGAGGGTTTACCCCAAATATTGCTGTAATAGCAGACAGTGCAGTTTTCCCCAAATTGTAGAAAACTTTCAAAATCTTGACATCAGAAATGTTTTAAATTTGGGTACGAACGAAGACAGTTTACAACGATTACATGTAGTCTTAAGGTCACAGTAAATTTCTGTTAATTAAATAATCTGACTTTGGCCCAGTGAAGCCTGTGTATGGTCTTAAATTCGATTGTTTCGATTATTTCACTTTGTGCCACTCCCATCTTTGTTTTGAAGAGTGTAAAGTTACAAGGCAATGAGCATTTAGTAATTTATTCCATTGTTTCAAATGCGTGCTACACTTTGAGGACAGCAGAGAGAACTGAGGGAAGGGGGGAACACAGGTAAAAGAAAATTTGACCTAAAAAAAATTTCTTTCTCCTTCATCTGTTCTCATCTGTACTGAACTCAAATCTATGTGAGAATTGTGCAAAAGAAAAAGTTTTTTTTTTTTTAAAAAAAGGTGCAAAGCCCTCCTTTATGCTGCTTTTAACAGATTTCAAGGTGGCTGTACATTTTTATAGCATTTTTAAGCAAAAGCGGTTACACAGACCTCACCCTGAATTTATTTTAGATTCTTCTAGGCTATGTCTACGGGCACATTTTAATGTTTAAACCACACTTTTGAATGATTGTTTCAGATCTCAACGACCACTCACTATGCAATGGACTAGAGTTCCTCATTCTGTAGTGCTGTCCAAATGAATTATGAGTATTATCACAATATCAACCGTATTTGTGCTTATTAATTTGAGAAAATGCACGTCTGTATTTATTTGTTTAGCAGATGCTGAGTCACTTTTTAACAATCCGACAGAAATTAATGTAAATAACAATGTTGCAAAAATAGCTGCTTCATAGTGTAGTGCTTTAAACATTCAGCTAGCATACGAGATGGTTAAAGACTGCCCATGGGATTGCATCTGGTGTAAAAATCAAATCAAATATGTGGAGCTGTCTGCTGTGAGGACCCCTTCTGTATAAGTTAGCAGCCAACAGAAACTCATTTTGGCTGCTGAGAGAATGACAGAAGTAGTTTTTGAAAGTGTTTTTAAGGTGGTACATGAACTTATTGTATAGTCATCCGCATCCCAAAGAACAAAAGTCCTTCTAGAAGTGAGTCTAGCTGTTGGCTCTTATTTGCACAGTTGCTTTAAAGCATTATCAGACCTGGGGTGGTGAACCTGCAGCTCCACAGCCACATGCTGCCCTTTTGCTCATCTCACATGAGACAAATTTAGCAAACACCAAAAACAGTAATAAGCTAAATAATTTCAAGAAAAATCAGGATATTGCTGTATTTACAGGTCCCACAGTTGATGACTGTCTACATGTAGCTGGAGAAAAATGAAAAGGAATCTTGCATATTGAACTAGACTGTCTACTGCAGATTAGATAACTGGAATAAAATGGATGGATGGAGTCCACAGTTGAGCAGAGTAGTCAGATGTGTTAGTAGGTTTTGATTTACATGAGTTAGAACTTCATAGAGATTTGGGGGGTCAAAAGTTGCTCTTTTGGATAGTAAATGTACTTTATTTTCAGCGCAACTGCATGCACAGAATCATAGCAGTGAAAACAAAACACAACTACTGATATAAGTTTGCTGTCTTTGTCCTGAAACATGGCAGCTGAATATTGTGCCATGTGTCTCTCTTGCATTAGGGAGTAGGTAGTCCTGAATAAGTAAATGATAAGATTCATCAGCTGTTAAAAAAAAGGAAGTTTCTCAAGAAAATAAAATTACAAATTAAAAGGAAAAAACTTTTGTTTAGCTGCAGTTGTCCACACAGAAAACAAAAGCTAACAGGCATTAGCTTGCATAATTGTAATGGACCCTACCATGGAGTATGGTTAACTCCATAAAATTCTAATCGTTGTGATGAGCTTTCATAAATGTATTTATTTATTAACGTCACAATTTTAAAAAGGACTTTTATGTGAATTGATATTTGTCTGCATGCTGTATAGAAGGTTAATGTTGCTGTTAACGTTTAAGAAAGCGTTTTATCAAACAGCACAACGAGGAACATGTGACTCAAACTTTGCAGCAAACACGGAGGGCAACAGTGAATCACCCTCTGCGATTCACTGTTTAGTTCATGTGGTTTGTGTTCTGTTGCCTCTACTCAGCACAAACGGGACACGGAGGCTTGTTTTAAAGAGTCTGCTCCCTTTTTTCTTTTCTTTTTTTTTGTCCTCATTCTACTTTACTGCTGTTCTGCTCAGGACCATTGTACTGTAAAAACCGATACGCAGGAAATCCATAAATGTCTCCTGGGTGAAGAGGATCTGAGTGTGCGGCGCACGTCCAAATATGCAGATATGTTTGCGTGCACGCACTCTATGTGCGTGAGTGGCCTAATGCAAGTCTGATGGAGTCATGGCTAATCTATGAAGTCTAAACAGATATCTGAGAACAAGAGGGGGGAGTTTCTGTTTACTGGCTGGGTGCCTTTCTTTTCTCATGACAACAAATCTTAAACCTGGAACAACACACTCACACACACACATCACACATCACAAAGCACCTGTGTTCAGATGTTGTTTTCTCAGAACTGTTCCCCCAAAGCAGCAGTTTTTGGCCCTGCACTTAACTCGGAACAATCTGCCAGTAATTGTTATAATCTTTTAATCCGTCCTGCTAATGATTTTCTACACAGCTTAAGACTGTAGTTGTGGAAAATTATCAAGTTTGTTTAGCTAAAGTCATTACCTACACAACATTAAAAAAAAGATACAGGCAGGGCATCAGACTTACGCCATCTCACGCTATCCCCAGCACCGCCCTGCTCTGTCACACCAACCCTCTGCATGTCGTCCTTCAGTGCATCCATAAATCTTCTCTGTGGTCTTCCTCTTGCCTTTTTCTTGGCAGCTCCAAATTCAACATCCTTTGTTCAAAATATCCAGTATTCCTCCTGCATCCAAACCAGCTTTTTGTCCAAACTGCTCAACCTCAACTGTCCCTCTGATATACTCATTTTACTTCAATTTCAAAATATGTGTATATTTAATTTATTAGTATTTTTTATTTATTTTTTTTTTTTTAATGGTCCGTTGGCCCGCTTTCGGGCCTTTTTGTCACATATTGTAATCTGAGGCAAAGGATAAACATGCATATCCGAAAGACCGTTAAAGATAAAAGCCTGAATTTTTCATTGCCCTGACATACATCAAAGTACGTGTACACACTGGCTAGGTAAAATATGAAAGAAAAAAAATTCAAGCCAACCTGTAAAGTCTCACGTTGTGAAAGACAATTCACAAAACTGTGAAATAAAGTATGCAGAAAAGCTTTTAACATGAAATACTTCATCACGAAAGATTGAGCAAATATGACAAAAACAAAAGTATCAGTAGATTGTCGCGTCTAAATAAATCAAAAGTATGACATTTACAGGTGGGACTTTAATTACAACTCAGAAAATAATTTTGTTAAATATGTATGTATATTTTTTCCATTTTCTTCTTAAATCATCACATTTTTAAAAACATTTTCTGCATTTAAAAAATGCCTCGAAAGTTTATGTTTCAAAGGTTGAACATATGTTCTGATTGCTGTGAAATTGTAGCTTTATGTATCAAATACTTTCAAGATATATTTTGGGAGAAATGGTCCATTTATCCATTTTCAGGTCTCTTTTTTTTTGCACATTGAAATCTCAGACCATGTTTGAACACGATTATCTCAAAAGTGATTAAAGATAAAAGCCTAAAACTTTCATTTGTATTCAAATATCTGAGTGTTTACTAGTTAAAATATATTTATTTAGAATTATGGGACTATAAATAAGTCCTATAATTAAGAATCCACAAATAAAAAAAACTTTACATTGCAAAAGAAAATTGGTGACAATGTCTGAATAGTTATATTTTCCAAAAATGCAAAAGCAAACGTAGAATATTTTTGAACATGAAATTGTTATTCACAAAAATAAAGAAAATGCTGTTTTTGTTCAACTTTCATGCTGGATTGGGGAAATATAACAAGTTTTACCACAAAAACAAAATATGAGCAGATAGTTTAATCCAAATAGAACAAATCTCTGTTTTGAGTTCTTGATCATCTGATTTGAGATGGAATGACGATGTTGTGATGAAAACTTTGCAAAACCTTTGGAAATGAGAGCTAGATGGTATCATGTTTGTTGGCTGGTTTTTGCTTTTGCCTTTTGAACACAGGTAGAGTGTTTTTGTAGCACAGTTCAAACTACCTTCACTAAACACGATGCCTTTCCACTTGTTGATTCTGACTCAGAAGTCCCAAGTGGGCTGCAGAGGTAGAGCAGCTACTTTAATGTCCACTGCAATGGGACTTCTATGGGAATGAAGTGAGTTTAGTAGATTTTTTTTGCAGCTCTCCCTCATTTTGGTGATTGCTCAGTGCCAATGGCCATTGGTATAGAGAGAGGGTGGAGGTAGAGAGGGCTAAGCCTTGGACCCCACTTTACAGGGTCAGACCCTGCCCCAGGTGCACATGGGAAAGCACTTATTTGCTCTTTTCTTTGTTCCATATCTCAGAATCTTTTCACTTTCTCTCTTATATCCCTTTATTTGTTCTGATTTCCCATGCAATGTCATGCACACAGCTATGTGTTTTGGGTTTAAATGAGTGTTAAGATCATTAGCTACGGTGTGGTCTGCACTCACTGCGCCCTCATCGCCATTTGAGCTGTGCAGTTTCTCTTTGATACCAGAGTTTTATTGCTGTACTAGACAATATCCCTTGATTCTGAGCTAACTGTGTTTCTCCCTGAGCTCCATAGGCAGACCTGGTACGCTCATCAGACACCAAGTTGTCTTTGGCAGCTGCTGTGACATTACTCTACCTGGTCAAGAACAGAGAAAGTTATTCTACACCAGCTTTAAATTACAACTATGGGACTATTTTTGTCAGGCATTTGGCTCCCAGTGGAGACCACTTTTGAGGCAAACACGCCTGTTTTTCTGTTGCACACTGGTCTGCATAAATCTCCAAAAATAATAGCCCACTTCTATTTTTTTTCGTCCAGCTTCAAATAATACTGAAAGTCAAGCTTCCAAATGAAGACTGAATACGTGTGCGTTCACCATCAGTCAGCCTGCTGTTTTATGTGTCTCGCAGACGATATGAAGTGGCTCGAAATAAGCTGCTCCGAAGGAAACGAGTTAAAAACTGACAGATATCAATGTTTACATCTTTGGACAGGGCATCAGAGCTTCATCACCACCATAAATTCTTGGCTGGTGTTAGGATACCATGCCCAAAGGCCAAAAAATGTCTGCCTCAGGTGATACGATGTGACCCTGCCCTGTTAATCCTGTTGAAGACCAGCTCGAGTGCCGGTGCTCACAGGGACAGCAGGATCAGAGTGCCTACAGCCAAGGTGGGACTTAATAAAGACATGGACCGCTGTCACATGCAACTGAAGCAAAAAAAATCTTAAGGCGTGACACATCACTAAAATGGAGCCGAACAAAGAGAGAAACGAGGTGTAATTTTAAAAAGTAAGTTACCTGCCAGCAGCTGTCACATTATTTTTGCTTTTTATTACCGCCCGTTTACCAGCTAAAAGTGCAGAGAGTGAGAGGGTTTGTCCAAGTTGTCAGGAGGCTGCTTTTGCAGCGGTATGTCAGCTCAGTGCATCCCTCTTCAGCTCAATATGTCTTCTGGCCTTTCTCCTCCGCTCTCTGCCTCCCACCCCACCCTCTTCTCCCCGCATATGGGATTCACATTTGGCTCCACTGACCGTTTTCTTAATGTGATATTATGATACATTATCTGAAGCCATTTACTCCCTGTCACCACCTCTCGTGTGGACACAAGCCGAGTTAAGCCAAGGAGAGGCTGAGTCCAGGTGAGTTATGACCATTTAATTTGACACCATTCACAGCCGGCCCGATCTTTTACAATGCCTGAAAGTGCAATCAAAACACAAACACAAGACACTTACGTGTGCTTCTCGCTCTCACTCTCTAGGAGCCCATTGGTGGCATATAAGTTTTCACCCCCACCTCCTGCTGCTGGTTGTAAATCGCCTCTGTCGAAGGTGTATTTGTGCGAGAGAGAGAGGGAACAGAAGGTGAGAAATTTGGGGGTCAGCCGAGGCCTTCCAGGTAATTGTGCTTCTTAAACTTTTGACCCTGTAAGCCCTGCTTAGTGTGCTGCAGCTCGCTCCCCTTATTTCCCCTGAGAATTTTTACTCCCTGTACCAAGGACATGTTCATGTGCGCTACAATGACAATCGGAGCACATGCTGTCACCAAACACGTGTTATTCTTTTACACCTTTTTTGGGGGGCCATGAACTCGTTACTTATTTCATGAGGCGATGAAAAATGGCACGAGCTTGTCCCTTAATAGGCTCTGCCTCCCTGTGCCTGTGTAAAAACTGTGAAATACCCTTTTCCCTCTGTATCCCAGTACCACAAACACATCAGTTAGTTGTCATATTTCTGATATTTCTCTATCCAGAAATGCTGAAAAGGAAGCGAGGTCACTGACGTAATCGACTGCAATAATCAGGCGACTGTTGTGCGCGCAGCCTCAGAGAATATATAACTTTCAGGGCAAGCCTCATTATTTGCCTTCTCTTCACAGCAGTGTGCCCTTTAATATTTCCAGGGTCTGTCTGTCTTCATATTGAGCCGCTTGAGAATGATGGATGAGGTTATTACAGTTGGATCCACTCGGGGCTCTCCTATATTGCAGTTTGTTTTCATCATTTCTAAACATACAACTGGCTTTAGGTTTGTGCTCATATTTCCCCTCCCCTCCGGGTTGTGTGTCTGTGTTTTAAACACAGAGTGATTTTTGGCAAATAAGTCCTTCATTCGGTTATGATTTGGCGCTTTTCATAATGTCTCCTTTTTCAATATATTCAGCGTATGTGTAGCTTTGCTTTTCTAGTAGAAGTAAATGGTATCTCAGAGTTGCAATCCCAAATATGCTTCTCTCCTTCCCCTTCCTTCCTCCCCTCCAAACCACCACCACACCTGCGAACCCCTCCGCCCCTACCCCCTGTGTCACGGGGGGGGGGGCACGCCGCGTGAAGAGGAAGGGCCGCAGGGGCCAGTTGTTTTTAAATAAACTAAATCTGCTAACAGTTTTATAACCCTGACCTCGTAAAAAACTGGCTGCAGCTTTTGGTCAGCTCTCTCCTGATGGGGCAAGCAGAGTCGTTCCAAGCCTGGAATTCCCATTTGCCGCTGCGGAGCATGTCGGTGCGTCAGCTGGTGTGCCTGCGAGGTAAAAGGGCGTATGATATACGATTGCTGTGTCACGATCCACATGTGATGAGCGTCCTCACAGGCGGGGAGCATCCAGGCTGCTCCCTCTGTCTGGTGATTTCCCTGTTAAAGAAAAGTAAGGGAGAGGGGGGCAAGGGAGGGAGAAAGAGAGAGAAAGCAGAGGTGAGAGAGAGAGAGAGAGAGAGGGAGGAGAGAGGAGCGCTCAGACAATCAGTGTGTGTCTGTGTGTGTGTAAGTGAGAGAGAGAGAGAGGTAGAAACAAGAGGAGAGAGGAGCTGGCTGGGAAACAACAGTTGAACAACAAATCCAGTGTTGCATGCAGCCTCTCCGGATACCTCTGCTGTCTTTCTGCTGCCGGTCACTGAAGGTAAGACCATCAGCCTGGGTGTCACACCTCTGAATCTGCACTCCTGCAGATTTGGGTGCATCCTGTTGTCTTTTTTTATAACTCTGTGCACTGCAAATGTAGTCAATCAAACTCTGTATCAGGCATGCCATCGAGGATCCAAGTATTCACTGCTATACCCTGGATGTGTTTCACGTGTGTGCATTTTTACGTAGCTGTACGTGCATCACACATGGGCTCGCTCAAAGAGAGTTTGAGTGACACTCCTGCTCACTTTTTTTTTCTCCCCCCCTACTCCTCCCTTCCTCTGTTGCACATCACTAAGCTCAGGTGTGCATTCCTGTTTTACTGCAGGGCAGTTCTACACCGTGCGAGTCCATAAACTGCAAGTGGTTGTGATTAGGACGCAGTGTGACATGATTTGTAATAAGAGGAAACATGTTTGTGTTGGCGCCGGTGGATTTGCTAATCAGGCACTGACAGCGAGGCTGGAAGGATAGTGGGAACCCGCGTGGCTTGCGGGACATTAATAGTGCGTTAATAGTGAACATCTCCGGAGATGCATGAATATGTGTTTTACAGGTGTGTGCGTTCATGGCTGTAAGTGTATGATTGACTTGGCCTGTTATGTTGGACCCCGAGGCTGCTGGCTTATGCTAGAAGTACATGATGACAGATACAATAGACTCTGTGGTAGGTAGGAGGAGGAGGAGGAGGCGAGCTACCACTTTGATTTGACTGAGGAGGAGAGGCGTGTGTGTGAGAATGATAAAGGGAGAAGGTGTTTAAATGAAAAATGAAGTGGCTACAAAAGAGTGTGGGATAATGTGAGTGGGGTAGGAGAAGAAGCCCAAGTAGGAGGAAAGGGGAAAAAAAAACATCTGAGAAAGAAAGAGACGGGCAGAGCCAGGAGGAGGACACAATAAATAGGAGAAACAGAATGAAACTGAGATGTGTGAGAGAGGCTGAGAAAAGAAGGGCTGGAGGAGGTGAGAGTGAGAGAGCATGACACAAGACGGGGCAGAAAAAAGAAAGCGATTGAGACCATGTGATGCAAACAGCCCTCCAGACATCTCCGTCCACTTCCGGTGACACCAGATGAGAAACAGTTTGCGCGGCAACGAAAGAAGCGCCGCAGACTCTGAGAATCACCTCTGAACTGTTTGGGGAAGAGAAAAAGGCGAAGACAAGGAGTAGGAGGTGTGTTTGAAACACTGCACATTCAGCCAGGTACAGATAGACAGCAATACTCTGGCAGAGCAGCACACACTTGGTTTTGTGTCTCATGTTTCATATTCTCTCACACACACACACACACACTGGGGCCCATTGTGAGTATATTTATTTGGACAGTGCTGAAGCTCTGATAGGCAGTTCACAATGTCTCACTGCCACAGGAATGTGCTTCTGACAAATGGATGCTCTACACGAACCTGAGGCCATCAAGGGGATCCTTAACACCAACCACCCAGACGAGCATGTGGCAGATATCTGCTGCCCAAAGAAACCCGGTCCAGAGCGATAAAACAAATGCGTCCACGACTCCTTTCGCTCCCTCTTTTTCAAAAACATCTTAGGCCTGGAGCTGCATTGAGGATTGATCTAGTTACATGCGCAGCTTTTTTAGCCCACAGCTCGCCACAGCTTTTCTTTCCCCCCACTTCTTTCTGACACGGATGGAGAGAACAGCAGAGGAGATGGAG
Organism: Maylandia zebra; assembly: GCF_041146795.1. NCBI lineage: Eukaryota > Metazoa > Chordata > Actinopteri > Cichliformes > Cichlidae > Maylandia > Maylandia zebra. The sequence goes on along the minus strand of NC_135182.1, from coordinate 10,054,145 downwards.
TTGGGATTTGAGGTGCATGCGTGTTGACTCAGGAAGATTAGGGGGTTCTGTTTTTATCAAAGCGGTCAACAAACAGCTCCCACACTCTGGTTAAATGAGAAGAAAAAGAAACTGGAGAATATTTACACAAATGCCTTCCCTGTGTATTCTCCAATCTCAGTGCCTCTTATTTCCCACTGTTTCTGAGAAGCCTAAATTGTAAAGCTAACACAAGATTAGCTCCAGCTCACACGGCCGCCTGTCATTGGCTGTACAGTGCTCTCAAATCCACACTGTTTGTCTTATCTTTACTTGGGGGGAGGGGGGGGGGGATATATATTTAGTGAGGAGCTTAGCTTTTAGGAGAGTGGCGCGTGGGGAGGGTAAGAGAGGGCGAATGTGTGTGTGTTTTAGACAGAGAGGAAGAGTAAGTTTGTGTGTGCGTTTTGAGAGCTGGCGTCAGTAGACAGTGGAAGAGCTTGGCACTCTGCATGCCAAACTGTGTGTGTGTGTGTGTGTGTGTGTGTGTGTGTGTGTGTGTGTGTGTGTGTGTGTGAGTGTGGTTGGACAGGTCTTTGGTTCTGTACACCCCCACCCCCCCTCACTTCACTGCAGTCAGGAATCTGCCCTTTAGTTTATTAAAAGCTGGTGAAACAATGGAGGGGGTGAGGTTGGGGATGAGGGCAGGTGGTGGTGAATAGAAAATCATGACGTAAACTCTGGGCATGATACAGAGCCGTGGCAGATCAGCAGCGAGGGTGATGATGTAGCAGTAAATGTAGGAGAGAAGGCAAGATTGAGTTATTCATGACAGACCATAAAACAACCTTTTCCCCCGCTCTACCTGTCACCTCGCCCTCACTCCATCTCCTCCATCGTCCTGTGATGCACCTGTTTTTCTCAGCAGGGCAGTGGGGGCTTAATACCCGAGCTCCCCATTGTGACTGCAGACAGGCCCATCACTGGACAACAACTGTGTACTCAGCTGCCGCCAGGCATAGGTGATAAAGCAGAGGATCCCTCAGAAGATCCGACTCCTCTACCCAGGCCATGTGCCGTCACACACCAACATCCCAGCAATGTTCAGAGCCCCAGAGCAGGAGCATAATAACACCCACGAGAATACCACATGACACAGCCCTTATGTACATATGTGAGGGTTTGTGTGTGTGAGATGAAAACCCATAAGTAAGGTGGGCAGGGGATATTTATACTTGCACCCCACTGCTAAGAAGAAAACATGGTAACAAGTATTGTGCAATTCTGTTCTACACAACATACACTGGGGCGTCAGCGCAGTGTCACTTTTCATAACAGATTTTTGAGATAACGTAATTGTTTCACTTGTACCTCTTGAACAAAAGTTTTCATTATGACTTGTGTTTGTGTATCTTAGAGCAGTGGAAAACAGGGAAATCAGTTTTTGCTGTCACTGATCTGTGTGAACTGATCGATTGCTTGGTTTTATAAATGGTAAGAAAATAATGAAAACTGTTCACCACAGATACTCCAAAAGTAGTCAAAAACCTGAAGCAGAGCTGGCCTGCCTGTATTTCAGACCCGTCATGATCGGTCTCTGTATCCCAGGTGAGCGTGGGGAGGCATCTTTCCCACAGTAGTCTCTAAGAGAGGCATCACAGTGTCTGCACTTCTTAAGCTTGGAATTATCTTCTCAGCTGAAGCCAAAACCTTCAGACCACACAAACTGTGGGGCTGTCTTTGTAGTAATGTGGTTTGGATTCCCACATATTATATATTTAACCCAGTTTGGATCTCTTTGCAGGTCCAGAGCCCTTTTTTAAATTAGCCGCCCTTTGGCTATGCTGCTAAAGTTATATAAAAATGAAGGAGAGTTTGTTTAATTTGATTTGTTCTATGACAGATGATATGTCTTTTTATAAGCAATAAGCACAGATCTAGATATAGGCCTGGAGTTACAGTGCAAATAATACATGCTGTGTAATAATTTCGTCTGCCTCTGGGCCTCCAGCTTTGGCACTCTTATTAGTTTCTGAGTACTGGGAATTTCACGTTGGTCAGTTGAAGAGGAAAAGAGATTGCTTTAGATTTGGAGGCCTTTGTGCTAAATTACTGAAGTTCCAATTTGTTTAAGTAAGACCTGAAGCAGTGGACGCACTCTACCAAATCACACCAACAGGTGCTTTATATTGTAAGGTACACCCTACAATAATACATACAGAGAAAAACCCAACAATCATATGACACCCCCCCCCCCCCCCAGTGACAGTGGGAAGGAAAAACTCCCTTTGGTGGACATCTGCCGCAACTGGTTGGGGCAAGATAGGTAAAGGATAAATAAAGGTAATGGATAATTGCCATTTACCTGGTATAGGCCAAAGAAGCAGGATGTTCACGAAGAATCTAAAGCTAAAACTATTAGCTTTTTGCTAAATGATTTTACAATCATTTCTTAGTAACTCACTGTCATCTCAGGTCTGTCAGGCTCTGAATTTCTCCACGTGAATGATGTGAATGAATTTGTAAAAAGAATGTCATGTTTCAATAAAAGGGTTTAGAGTGTGCTTCCTTACTTCACAAGTCAAAGCGTACATTCATGACGCTGCATTTTCACCTGACCCCATGAACTCAGTAGCTCGTAGAACCACCTTTAGCAGCAATAACGTGAAGTAATCCATTTCCACATAGCTTTATCAGACTCTCACATTGAATTCTGGCACACTCTTCTTTTCAATGTTGCTTCAGTTCATTGAGGTTTGTGTGCCTTTGTTTATACACAAGTCTCTTAAGGTCCCGCCACAGCATTTCATTTGGGTTGAGGCGTATACACAGGTGTTCATGGTTTACTCAGTGACTGTAAGGTGCCCAGGTCACGTGGCTGTAGAACAAACCCAAACCATCACCCCTCCACCACCATGCTTGGCATTTGGTATGAGATGTTTGTGCAGATATGCTTCACCAAATGTGGTGCTGTGCATCACGGCCAAACATCTCCACTTTTGTCTCGTCTGTCCAAAGAACATTGTTCCAGAAGTCTCGTTTTTCATTCAGGTACAGCTTTGCAAACCTAAGCTGTGGTGCCATGTTCTCTACAGAGAGAAAATAGGCTTTCTTCAGGCAACATTTCCAAGTAAGCAATACACATTAAGGCTTTTTATAATCGTAATTTTTGTAACTACTAACGTTGGTAGTATAATATAAACTAAGTAGCCATTAAGTTTATATCTAAGACCTCTTTTACGCGCCAGCTGTACACATTAAAGAGTTAGTTCTAAGCAGTGTATTCAACTTACTTGTGTAACCATCTTAATTAAGGTAACATATTAAACAATTTAATATGTTGTAACTGTACTTAGTTGAAAGTTCTGTCTTTATTAGTGGTGGTCTTAACTCAATATATACATAAAAAAATCACCCCACTACTCTATCGTTCTCCTCTTGTAATAATGCTACTCTGGACTACTTGTTTTTGCCTTAGACTTGGCAATATTGTGATAGCTAATTCAGCATATCTCCCCCATGTCCCTGGCTTCTGTAGAACACAACATACTTTCTCCTTCTTTGCTAGAACAGTACAAGTCTAACACTCTGAAGCAGCGGTCCAGCTGCTGCTTCCTGTAGTCTTACCTCATGCAGTGTTCCTATTCCACTAAGCTCTGAACATGGATTCCTGTCACGGATATCAGGACACAGGCTTTCAGTTAACACAACTAAGAACCTGGATTTGTTAAAGTAAAATCAATTCGAGTGATGTATGTGATACACCAAATGGAAGTTATCCATGTGATGAGGATGAGGGACGAGGTGGTTTTTTTGCTGGAGGTTATGGGGTTGGACCTGGTCTTGCAGCAATTTTTCTACAACGATCATCAAAGGAGGTTGTTTACTTTAACTGAGGTGAAATTTCATGGGTAATTCAGAATTAATGACTTGTTGTATTGCTCACATAGCAGCACATTATAATGAAAGCAGTAAGGACCCAAGGTGACATAATGAGGTTGTATCCAGCACTCCTCCCAGAAATAATCATTTCTATCAGACATCAGACGGTACCGGTGCAACTGCTTGGTCTTGGGGATCAAAGAGAAAGATGTGATGGGAAAGGAACGATAGAGGGACTGTTTTTGGGAAAAGGAAAAGGTTCAGGTTTAAGTGGAACACCATGGGGATTTGTTTTTGTAATTATATCAGAAAGACAAGCTTGGTTGGACTTGATGATGGGGTTGATTCCAAACAATAGATCCAGGAAAGATATGGACCGTAACGGTCTCGGGTTTGCTGGTCATTATACTTGGATCGGTTGGGGGAATGGGGTGGAAGGGGCAATAGAGCTTGTTTTTCTAAACTCTAAGATCTCTATAAATATGAATTGGATAGGTGAGAGTATAAGGTACCTGGCATTTCACACATTAATAAGTTCTCAGTTTGTACATTCACAGTGCAGTAATGAACTCACTCAGCCAGATACAATCTCCATATATTATCCTGAAAGCCCCCATTATCTGAGTCAGCTGCCATTCGTAGCTCTGTATTGATACGACCAGCTTTCAGAGTTTAAGCATGAGTTGCCAAAAGAGACAGTAATAATGATGTGTGGTCACCTTGCGGTAAGGGCACGTCCCTGCTTGCATAGCAATGATGTTAGAGGGAAGCTGCCTCAGATGGATACATAACAAGCAGACGACAGTCATAGAAAGTCATCTCCCTGGTGCACATAAAAAGGTGGAAATGTCTGGCTAGCTCAACTAATTAGTAATCAGAGAGCGCAGAGCTGGCTGGAGACCAAAATTATGAGATTTAGGGTAAAATAAAGTTTGCTTGACTTGTCCTGGTATTTACTAGGCGGTTCACTCCTGTCATTATCTTTGATTGTTTTGCTTCATGGTAAGGCCTGTTGTCTAACAAAAACACATGTTCTGAGCGGAAATTTTGATTTATGAGGAAACACTGCGGATGTTTTTCCTGTGAAAACACCTAAATACAATTACATTGTCATGTTTGATCTGAACTGATTAAACACATTTCCCTTAAAAAGTGGGTTAGGAGATGCTGCAATCACATATGCTTTCTGCTCTTTCATCCAAAACCAGACTGTTGTCCAGCTAAGGCAGCATCCAGCTGTCACTGAGCGCCAAAACTACAGGAGCCAGAAAATTCACAGATTGACTGCATGTGTACTTTTAATAGGCAATTTGAAAGGGAAAATCAGTTGAATCGTCAATAATTCATTGTTTAGTCAGTTGAGAGCAGGGAAACCATATTATCATAATTGAAGCTGATAATGACCATTTTATCCAGACATCTGTGTGTTTGAATACAGTAGATATTAAGCAGTATTCCAGTTCATTGTAAATATGTCTCTCAGGCCATGCTGAATGTAGGTCTGTAGTGTAAAGTCCTCTTAAGTCGTTGTCTCCACTGAATTTTTAGGAAGGTATCTGACTTTTTAACTGCTATATGCACAAATTTGTTTGCCACCTGCTCACTAAGTTGCTATGCTTCTTTGAGCAAACTCTTTCCTGTTGCATTGATCATTTCAAGTGTTTTAGAAATATTGATTATGGAGGCTGGAAGAAAGGTCTAGTTCATTTTTTGAGTTCACGTTGCTTAGATTTTATGGGGTAGTAAGATCACATTTACTGGAAAATAAACCTGTTGACCACATATTCAGCTGACGTGCAGAAAACCTAAGAACTGCTTTACCACTTGAGTATTGGTTGTTTTCTGGGTCTCTGGGGACGTAATGAAGCTGTCATGTGTGCTCTGTAGTGCGCACTGCACTGAAAGGGAATTTGGAGGCCACGGGGCATGCAAGGTGTGCACAGAGGCATAAGTGAGGGTAGTCTCGGGTCAAAAGGAGCCCGACAGCAAATTTTTGTCTCACTGCCCCATTGCTGCTTAATCTGGTCTTTAAATGGATCAGTTATCATAGTTTTGTATTTTCGAATTCGCTTTTATTTTGTATTATTTTCAGTTAGTTCTCTGAGTGGATTTTCTTGTTTCGGATTAGTTTATAAAATGTTTACTTTTAGTTTTTAATTAGCATCAGAGTTTAAGTCTATTTTAACTGTTACTGTATAAAAGGGAATTGTCAGAGGCAAGATTTAGAAAAATCTATACAATTATTACAATAAAAACAGAACTTTTTGAAAGCAGTTGACTCTTGTGGACATTCAGAGTCTCGATAAACATGTCCCTCAGTGTCATCAGGCAAGCTGTAATTAAAGTTTTACCAGACACTAAAGGATATTTCCTCTATATTTCTATTTTATTTTCGTTTTCAAAGTTCACAAAATCATTACAGTTAGTGTTAGTGTAGTGTAATTTTTATTTTTTTCATAATAGATATTTTTTTCATGTCCAGTTTTATTCTACTTTTTGTAAGCTATATTCACATGGGTGCACGTAAATATGTAGATCATGTCGATCTAGTAAAAACAAGCCAACATCTGCTTCAATGTCCACTTTGGCTGATGCCTCTATTTTCCTCGTTTACTCTGTCTTACATGGGAACTGAATTGATTCCACTGTACGATTCTCAATGACTTGACTGTGTAATTTCTAAGACATGCACACTAATGATGCTGATAGCGATACCAGCAGCAGAGACGGGGATAACAGTGTTCGTTCTAATGGTATGGCTGGCAAAGCTGGAAGTGCTGATGGGTGCTGGCTGTCTAAAGCATCCTGTTGCATGAGCCGACTGCAATGTAAACCCTGCAGCACATGTTCGACAAGCCAACGAAACATCTCAGGGAATATTTATTTTAACAGGCCAAATGATACTTCTTTTTCTCTCAAGAGGAATGTTAAGGTTAAATGATTCCCCCTTAGAAAGAAAAACACTGGGGTTGAACTAAAGGGGAGCTGAAGATGGAGAGATGGGTTAAAGGTTTTGCCCGAACTAGTTGCTTGGTTTTAGTTCAGAGGAAGAAGTGAGTGCAAGATGGTGCAGTGTTGAAAAGGGATGTAATAAAATGATAATAATAACATAATTTCATGTATTCGTGTTTTGTGAAAGTATTTTAGTGCAACTGACCTTTTTGGGAAGTTATTTTGAAATGTAGTAGGTCACAAATTGCTAGACATAGCTTTAAAACGCAAGACTATAAGTAATTCAGTCATGTGCCAAATGCATTCCTTGTAAGTAATAAAACAGGAAAGTTCTCTACAGGCTGAAGACGTTCCCTTAGGTTTGATCATTTTAGTAGCAGTACCAGCCACTTGCTGCAAATTATTGTAAATTGTTTCTGGTGATTAAGGACCCTGGAATGTACTTTATTCCACCCTTGGTCAATAGCGACTTCTTGGCTTTCAATATATTACCTCGCCTGCTGGTACTGCAGCTTCTGCATGCATGTCCTTTTCATGCTTTGGAGAGGCAAAGCGTGAAATGGACACGGTGGATGTCTGTTACACGTTTTTCCATGATATCGGGTGGAACTGTGACTAGGATAAAGCAACTAAAATAGTGCATATTGCATGAGAAAGGCAACTGGATGCATAGAAGCCTCAGGTGGGTGATTAGCAGATGTTTGGACACACACTCACAAAAACACTAATGCATTAAAGTTACATTTTCATTTTCTACTGTAATGTAACTCCACTTCTTGCATAGGTATGTAACTAAAAGCAATTGACTGAAGAGCTAGTTACAAATTGTCTTGAGTTAAAATTTCAATAATTTCCAAGTATTATCAAAGTACTATTCAAATAGGTTACATTTCACAAACTTTTTAAGTAGACATTATCACTTAATAACTACTTGTACTCATCATATGTCAAGAGGTGTCCACACAGGAAGCAACAACCAGCAACATGACAACCTCAGACCATAGAGAGCAATTAGGTCATCTTACCATTTACACATTTACACTGTCACAAAGGAGGGAAACAAATGTCAGCAGCATGAAGTAGGCTAGTCATTTATGCTCAAACGTTAAACTTTTCTCAACTTCAAGGATTAAAGCACTTACAGGTGACAATGAATGATATGATTGACATATGACAGAGTGGAAAATACATCAGTGGGGTTATATAGTTGTCCCTGAAATTAAATACATATTCATTTAGTTGAGGAGTAATAAGGAACAGAATATTCATCTGACCACTTTATATAACCTGGAATTTTTCTAACTATTGTACAATCAACATCAGACTACTGATCTCCAAAAGTTGATTTTGTTCATCTGGACGTGGCGTTTTCAGTGGGAGAAACGTTTCGTCACTCATCCAAGTGACTTCTTCAGTCTCAGCTGACTGCAGGTTTCCCCAATCTTATAAACAGTACATTTGCATACTGACTGAAACCAGCCCACTGAAGGAACAATGGGCTGGGAGGTCGGTTCCTTCATCAAAATTATAACTTTCTTCTCATCCCAAAGCAACTGTGTAAAAGTCATATTTTTCCACAGCACCACTAATGAGCACCTACATTTACAAAGCCACGGTTTACACTTGACTTTAGTTGTACGTGTTTAAAAAAAACAAACACTTAAGCATAAATACAGCTCCTGCGACTCCATGTGTAACCACTTCTTCGTAAACCTTTAGCACACAAGTATAAATTGGGTCAAAGTATTTAAAATGATCACAAAGCATGAATTTATGGGTAGCTCGTGAAAATAGATAGATAATAATAGTTAATAAACTTTAACATGGCTATTTTGCTCCTTTCGCCATCTCTCACCCTACCATGCACTTAATTCACAACACATTTCAACATACCTGCTGCAGCCAGAACCAGGCTCACTTTTAACACAAACCCTATTGTCAGAAGGACTATAAAACTATGAAGTCGGGAAAAAAAATTACCTAAATAAATGTGAAAATATGCAGAGGGCTTGCAGTCATGAGAGGGCTTGTTGGGAAAGTGAATTATTTTAATGAAAAAGTCATTCCTGGGGAGAGGAAAAGGCCCGGCTGCAGGCTGTTTGTGCATGGCTTAAGTTTCTCTTCTATAATAAAAGCACAAGGACTTATGTGTCCACATGTGTGTGCCGTGTGTGGGTGTACTGGGTTGAGCGTGGAATAAAGGAGACAAAGTAGATGGCCAGTTTCTTGAGACACACACACTCAAATAATTAATCTCAAAAACTGGCAGAAAAAAAAACTATGTCTGGAGATAGCTTCATCCACTACACACGAATTGTAGCATTTGGAACAGTTTGACTTGTGGACAAAACATAGAACGGCCACACGCAATATCGCTGCTTTTTCTGGTCTTTATCTCTTCATGTTTCCATTGATGCAGTTATGTTTGTCTTCTGCTTCCAGACTCTGATGGATTAAGGCAGCGGGGGATGGAGCAGCCTGCCCAAGAAACCCTCCTACTACCTAAAGCTTGCTGAATTTGAACCTACAGTGAGCTGACAGGAACAAAGCAGAGTCAAAGACAATCTCCTTTTGTGCAGCCTTGTGACAGAACAGACTCTGTAAGGAGGAGGAAGAAAAGCAACTACGTTACACGTTGGACATCCCGTGAGGATCAAGAGCCTCAGGGTGGCCCGATCATGAAACCTTCCATCTCTGGGGGCTCCCCCTCTGGTCTTCTGCTGGTTCTAATGTGCTGCCCCCTCCTGGGCTTGGTCCATTCTGCCAGCAGCAGCAACAAGGCCAGCGATAACGGACACGCACACCTGGGAGATGCTGACCCAGACCGCTGCATGAGGCATCACTTTGTGGAGACCATCACACACCCAATTTATAAATGCAACTCCAAGGTAAACCTACCAACACACTAAAAGCCAACCTTTCATATGAAATCTAGATAGTTGTCAATGTTTTTTATGTGACTTTTACTTTGTTTGATGTATTAAATGTTTATTGTTGCCAGTGTTTAAATGGAGTGCAATATAAGTTCAAAAATGAGACCATCCCCGAGTCTCTCAGTTCCCTCTGTCAGCCGGTGGTGTGATTTCTGTGTGAACGATGTGATTGAACTTTTCCACAAAAACCCAAAGGATGTGACAATTATTCTACACCCCGCGTAGCTCAGTGCCTGCCTTCTAGTGCAAGTGTCAAGAGCAGAAAACAACAGCTTAGAACATAAGTCAACTAATAAGCCCTGTCATACACTGCAGGATGAAACATAAGGTTAGCTAGCTACCTGGTGTTGGTATCAAGTTGTCCATGTTAGCTGATGAGCTGAAATTAGCCAGAACACAGTTTTATTTAAGTTGGATGGTCTGGAGATGGAAGTGGAAATTTGACTATCAGGGGAAACTGTGGTGGACTTCAGGATGTTTGGTTTTCAGAGTCACGGACAAACTGCAAACAGCAGGGTCTGCTAATTAATCTAATAACTTAGCTGGACATTTTAAAACGACTTTATCTGCTAATGTTACCAAAACTGAGTATGGCTAATCACATCTTGCTTGTCAGTGAAAATCATATCTGAATGAAAATGCTAGTTGGTTAGCTTGCCCAGCTAAAGTGATCATTGATTATAAAGTGTCACATGGTACTGATTTTAGTAAATCATGCAATGGCAAAGATATCTATGAGTAATATTTACTTTATACAAAATATGGTTTTCTTTTCAACATGGAGGTGGTTAGCAAGCTGTCTGCAATTTAGCTTTGATGTCTTTATGTTGATACGCAGTGTTTATACCGGTCTCCTGGTTTCTGTTCAAGATACAAGAAATACAGCACATACAACAGAACAACATTTTTTTGCAGGACAGTGTTGACTGGCGAAAGTACAAGCTGAGCATGAACCTGAGCTATAGCCTACTGATCACCTGGGTGGAGGTGTCAGCAATAACAGTGGTTTTCTAAGGTTGCACAGAGCTCCTTAAGGTAATGGGCCATTTGCTTCAAATCAAGCTCCTGAGCCTAAGAATAATACCCAGCAATGACTTAAGAGCCATTTTTTCTCACAAATTCCTTCCTTTCTACTAGTATTGCTCATTTCCCCTTGAAAGCCTTTCTCCATTTGACCATTCTAGTGTATCATTCTTTCCTTTGCTCTCTTAATCGCCATCTCTTTTAGAAGAGTCACATAGGAGTGTGTGTATATGTGTGTGTGTTGGTGGTTCTGGAGATGGGCCACGCTGCAGACATATTCTGCACCTCAGCTGGGGCTCAGATTTGGCTGAAGCTATCGTGTCGCTGTTAGCCTGCTCGCTCGTGCACTGCCAGGTGCTAAAGAGGGGGAGAGAGAGAGATGGGGTGAGGAAAGAAGAAGAAAAGTGGAGAGGCAGTGATTAAACAATGGTGTGGTGTGTATCCTGACAACTTAAAGGCAGCCACTTGACGTAAAGAGACTGATGATCCCACTGAGTAGCACCAAACATGTGAATGCTATTGTGGGAAGGTGCTGTCGATTTTCCCTCTTTCCTTTTGTTGTGCACCAGTGCAGTTGCTTGTCTAGCGTGAGTGATCTGTTCTTTGGTCTTTTTTTAATATTCTGACTATGAGTGCATCAAGCAGGTGGCCAAACCGCAACTCGGCTCAGGCGAGGCAGGGCTGAACACACACTCAGCATGAGCTTGGCTTTCTATTACAGCGCACAGAGAGCCGAGTGGAAGCCTAACTGAGCAACTGTTTTACACCTCAGGCCTGATTTAGACTTCTGTGGTGAATCTTTGTAGTGCCTACAATGTAACCTACGTAAGTGGCCGACTTCTTGCCGGCATTTATGCCTGTGCTGGTGCGTTATGTGCTAGTTAGCATGTGGTCGTGTCCTTTGTTTTATATGCGGTGCCAGCGGATAGAAACCAATAAAATGATGGGCCCTCACGCTTTGTTGTGTTCTTTTTTGTTGTTTGCTTCTTTTCTGGGGTAAACTATATTGGTTCCTCGAGTCTTTCCACTTTCATATTTTGGCTGTGTACAGTACTGTGCAAAAAGTTTGAGCCAGCTGTCATTTCTTTATATTTAGATTCTGCAAAGCCAAACTTCCCTGTCCTTTTAACCTCTTAAGCCCCAAGCCTAACTGATCTCCTGCCTTTTGCTCCCGTGTCAGGGGACGTTGGGGCTTAGGAGGTTGTCTTGAGTGATGGGTCCTCAGGTTGTCTGAAGGTGTTTTAAAGCTTTTCTTTGAACATTTTCATTCCAGTCCTTGTACCTGACCATTTTCAGAGGATTTTCATTTTTAATTCTTGAGTTTTAAATCCCTTAATGCTGACCTATGAATTAGTATCACAAAAGTCATTTAACAAAGGGATGAGTCAGCGTTGTGTCTACACAGACAATTTAGTAAATAAACAATTTTAAAAGTATCTTCTGTCACTTTATTTTGTCTTTTGTCAAATAGTTTGATAGACTTAAAATAGCAGTAGTAGGCAATTTGGAAAGAGCTGTTAGCTGAAAACTTGTTGCCATATCTCATCATGTTGTGCATTGTGCCCTGAAATATTTAGAGGAAACTGGGGGACAAAATGAGTGGCAGGCTTAAAAATATACATCAGATAAACAGTATCTGAAAGGCCCGTTCTTAAGGAACAGGAAAAAGTCCAGTAAAAAAAAAAACTGACACAAGACCTGAGCGATGCATCTGGCACTCCAGTTGATCCAACTTCAGTTTGATGACCATCAGAAATGGTCTCAAGAAGGCAAGAAGGAAGAGAAACAGGGAAAATGTACTTATAATAACTTTATTTATATAGAACAGTTACAAAGGGCTTCATAGTTTGGATAAAAATGCATTAAAGTTAAGTGCACATGTTCAACCATGCAAGCACACAGTCGCTTTCATTCCTGCATACACAGTCCTATACACGCATAGCAGAAGAAAAAAAAGGCCACAAATAGACAGCAAAAGATTAAGTAGAAGCTAAACTATAGAAATGAGATTGCAGCAGATGTTTAAAACAAACCCCAGATTCAGCCAACCTGAGCTACAACCACAAAATCGTGATTACCACAAGCTTTAAGATAAGAGCAACAGTTAGGAGACCCCGATCAGATGAGGTTGGCTGCAGTTATGATGTCTCAGTAGCTCTGCTTTATACGCAGGAGCCCGGTCATGAAGGGCTTTATATGTTGTTAGTAACATTCTTAAATGGATTCTGAATGCCGGCTAGTTTTTGTTTTGTTGCATTATGTACCAACTGAAGACGGGCTGAGGAGGCTGAGAAATGCATGTGAAAAGTGAGCAGCAATAATCAAGACAGAAGAAAATTGTGTGTGTACAAGAAGTTCCACATTATTTGGAGGCAATTAAGGTTTGATTTTTCAAATGAATCTTAAATGAAAGAAACAAGACTGGATGAGGTATGGCAGATTACACAGTGAACTGGACTAAAAAATCAGTGGCACCAGGTCTTATAGAGGTGGATCTTTAGAGGATTTGTATGAACAAGAGAGGGGGACAACAGCGAATGTCTACAGCCGTCTGTAAAACATGGCTTGGGGCCAGTAGTGTTGGGGATCAGGCCTCAACATTATTGAAGCAGTGTGGGATCACCTTGACAGAAAACAGAACAAAAGGCAGAAACATCCAAAGAACAGCGTTGACTGACCTTCAAAAAGCTGAAAATAAGAAATAACGAAAGCTTTAAAGGTGGTCATAAAAGTGGCCATACAAAACACTGACTTTGTGTGTTTTTGCCTTCTATACTCTGTGTATTGTTACACATTTTTCCTGTTTTCCTAGGAACAAAGAAATATGGGGCAGCTCAAGCTCAAGCAGTGCTGTATGACTAGAAAAAAAAGCTCTCTCTGCTGTCTGCAGCACAGGTGTTGAGTAATATTCTGGTAGCAAACTCCTCCATTGTAAATTTGAACTTACACCATCACTACGCTAATTCCACAAATAAAGTTGAGTTTACAGGGTGCGAAGAGCACAACTCAGCCAGTGGAAGCAGTTGTATAATGTCCTCTGTGGATCTGAGGGGAGAAGAAAAATAAACCTGGGGATTTCATTATGGTTATCTTGGCACTGTGCAGCGTGCAAAGAAATAGGATTGGGTTTGTTTTTGAATGACTTTCCTGCTTAGATGCTAACGCAACTCTTGTCTGAGCATCTGTCTCAACTTATTAGCAAAAACATGATGAAAACACACAGGTTAGATCCACAGTGTGTGGTTTCCTGCCAGTGCTGAACTGCTGCTTTCTCGGGTTAATGTAAGTAACAGTTGTGACCTGTTTCACCGGAGCTGAAGAAAATTTCTTCCTTAATTGTGAAGGAAAAAAACAATATTTCATACACTGATGTTGTTATTTATTGTACTTTTTTGTGCACAAACATAAAAATTGTACTGTTTTGTTTTTTTGCAGTGCAGTAAAAATGAGTGAAAAATTGTTCAAGATGTTGATTTTTTTTTCTTCCCTCTTTGTTCTCTGCTTATTTTCACCCCTGCTGGGTTTTTGGTGTTGATGTGTGAGTATACTGTACATTGTCATTTATGTGACACTAAACCAACTATAGGGTTCAGTTATTCAAAGAAATGTAGAAAGCCATCTGACAAATGGATTTATCAGAAATTGCCTTTGATTTGTGTTCAAAAACACAGAACACACTTACCAGTTATTACCAGTGTAAAACTAGTTCTTCACCTTGAGTTTTATTTAAGCCTGTAAAGCCTGAAAATTTCCAGAAAATTCCTTTCTTTCAAACTATTGTTTGTCAACCCTTCTGACGAATTTGCATGTATAAGATTTAATTTGTATCATTTTTGCTACGTCCAGGATTTTTGTGCAATTTATTTTTCATAGTTTGTTTATCTTAAACCAAAAAAACATATTAGAGGGTTATAGTTCTTAAAAACTGATGCATCAAATCTGATATACTTGGCATTACAGGGTTAATTATAATTTAAATGCATTAAAAAAAAATTCCAAGGTTAAATTTTTTTTTTATAATTAGGGTTCCAACTAACTATTACTTCCACTGCTGATTAATTAATGTGTTGTTCAGTAAATGAAATATCAGAGCACAGGAGAGCCTGAGGTGACCTAAGGCTATAAAATCAAGCTTTCATATGAGAAACTGAACTGAACGTGTTATTCCTCTTAAGTATTACTGCCCTCACAACCCAAGCACAATGGGGCAGAAGAGAATGTGAAGACCACACATGATTTTCACCAAGTGTTTCACCAAAACGTTTAACATGGAGTGAGTTCTTCGGTTATGTGTCTTGTGTGAACAAGTGCTGTGCAAGTAAACCAAAAAAATAATGGTGACAACGTTCAGTCAAAACAAATAATCTGGAGGTCAGCGAGCAGCTGAGTCCGTAGGCCCAAATTGTATATCTGCAGATGAGCAAACCAGGTGTCAGCCATTACTCCCAGGGAGCCATTCCACACATCCAAGCAACGACAAAAAACAGGAAGTGGATCTCGAGACCCTCTAAAGGCCAAGATGACACTTCAGCCTCTAAAACATTAAAACAAACCCTATAACATATTAAATGCATGAAAAAAATATTCTTGCTGTAAGAGACTACAGTAAGCAAACACAATCCCCCATCCCCACACACAGACAAAAAAAAGAAAATATTTCACATGCCCCATGCATCTGAATGGATCAGTCACACAAGCTATCCATTTGACGACAGCACAGATTACTGTGTCGACTCTGGATTTTGTCTTTAGGACATATGGGACTTCCTCACAGGAATCACAAATATTTCAGTGCAGGGTTGCAGAAAACTCGTCCTTCATTTCCGAGTATCTTAGTTCTTAACATAATTACATCTGTCTAAACTTGGACAGCAACACTGCTGCGGACATGCTAGTTGATGACAAAGTTTTAATGCTTTTATTTTGAAATTTTGGTTATTAATTACTTTTATTTTAAAAGACAAATGCTTACATTCTTTATGTCACACTGTAATTACATTGTTACCTAACAGATCCACGTGCATTTAGCAACCCCGGCTCAAATAAAGTCCAATGCTGCTCAGTTTTAGTCTGAAAATCCAAGCAGTGACTTTTTTAAGTAAAACAGCAGCTGTTGTTGGAAACACTGAAGTAATTTCAGCCAAAATAAGCACCATTATTCCTAATTACAAAAGTACTTGAGTTTAGAGCATAAAACCTCAAATTCAAATTAAAAACTGCCAATAAAAAAACCAAAGTAGGAAAAAGTAACCACAGCGCCTGTCACTAAAACACAACAGACCGATGAATGCAAGGTTCATGTCATATTGGAGTTTTCATGATTAATCATAGCTACTTTTCATCGTGAGAATTCAAGAATTTAAGATAATTCTTTTAAAAATTATTACACAACTAACACACATCCAGCTCCAGTACTTTTGCACTCCACCTTCAGTTTTTTACTTTCGTGTCCTATTTAATTTTATTCCGTTTTATTTTATTTCTTTATATAGCACCAAATTACAACAACAGTCAGTTTGATGTGCTTTATATTTGCACTGCTGACATTTGTCCTATATGTATAGAATTACATTTATATAACACCCATCAGACCAGGGGCACGTCCAGAGGGGCCCACAAGGTGGTACAAGCCCTTTTGAAAATATATAATACTTGTATATTATATAATTTTAAATAATTATATAAATAATAAATACAAAGCTAGTCTTGTATTTACATTTTACAATATAGTTCAAAGGAAATTTACAGTTTGTTGCAAAATTACATACTACTACTACCGCAGATGAAATTGCAGTGATGATGATAATAATAATAATAATAATAATAATAATAATAATAATAATAACAATAACAACAACAACAACAACAACGACAAAAACAATAACGATAATAACGATAACGATAATAATAATAATAATAATAATAATAATAACAACGACAACGACAAAAACAATAACGATAATAACGATAACGATAATAATAATAATAATAATAATAACAACAACAACGACAAAAACAATAACGATAATAATAATAATAATAATAACAACAACGACAAAAACAATAACGATAATAACGATAACGATAATAATAATAATAATAATAATAACAATAACAACGACAAAAACAATAACGATAATAACGATAACGATAATAATAATAATAATAATAATAACAACAACGACAACAACAACAACAATAACGATAATAACGATAACGATAATAATAACAATAATAATAATAATAATAATAATAATAATAATAATAGGGAAAATGAGCCTGACATGTTGCATCTAAAATAATAATTTCTTTTTTTCTGTATTAAAAGAATGATCCCTCCGACAGCAGTATATTGTCACTAGATTCTGTTATTAGTGATGTTTTATTTTCCACTATAATAAAACATAATCATACATAAAATTAGAAAAAACTGATAAAGGTGCAAATTAATAAAAAATGTATACTGTACATCTTGAAAATTTGCAATATAAATTAACTGACTTTTTAAATAAGTTTCCTTTGGGAAAGTTTTGAGTTATCAGAATCTCCTCCAATAACCTTTTCTTGAAATTGAGCCTCTAAATGTTCCTCAAGGACCCTCCAACATGAACAAAGTTGCTTGAATGAGCCCATGATGACTGCTTAGTAATGGTTTATATCACTTTATATCACTTTTAACAGGAAGAAACCTCCAAAATAACCAGGCTCAGAGAAGGGTGGCCATCAACCGATGAGAATGGAAATATACAGAAGTACAAACTGAGTCGTTTAAAATGGTGTACGTTCACCCGATAATAGTTCATTATGGCACTTGAACAGTGCTGTGTCAGTACTGAAGCTTGCATAGGTTTGTTTAATGTAGCGGCTTTAAGATGGCGCCGGTGAGGTCGGCTGCCGTCACGACTGCTCCGACCACTTTTTCTTTGTCTTTGTTTTTTAAGTTAGTTTTCAGCGTTTCTAAATCGGCAAAATCATCACCATTGGGTACATTAGGTATGACAGTGACACTCTTGTTTCTATTGGTTTACAATGTACTCACAATTCGAAGTTTTTAACTCCGGATCCAAGCTGGCCGAGTGAGATCTCGAGGGAGAACAAAGGGAAGCGGCGGCGGCCTAGAGGGAAGCGAGCCGGCGTCAGGAACAGGCTGAGAGCTCGTGCACACCGCACACCTCTGCCTAGCATCCTGCTCGCCAACGTCCAGTCACTGGAGAACAAGCTTGACGACCTCAGGGCCAGGATAAAGTTCCAGAGAGACATTCGGGACTGCAATCTCCTCTGCTTCACCGAGACATGGCTGAACCCAGCGGTGCCGGACCACGCCATCCAGCCGGCCGAGTTCTTCTCGGTTCACCGCATGGACAGGACACGGGACTCGGGGAAGTCAAGGGGAGGCGGCGTGTGTTTAATGGTGAACAACAACTGGTGCAACAGTGCGAACGTTGTTCCTCTCACACGCTCCTGCACACCAAATCTGGAACTACTGTCCATCATGTGTCGTCCTTTTTATCTACCTCGGGAATTTACATCGGTCATTGTAAGTGCCGTTTATATTCCACCACAAGCGGACACGGTCACCGCCTTATGCGAGCTGCATGAGGCACTCACACAGCACCAGACACAACACCGGGACGCTGCGCTTATTGTGACGGGGGACTTTAATAGCGCCAACCTCAAACGCGCAGCGCCGAACTTTTATCAACACATCACCTGCCCCACCAGGGGTGAAAGGACACTGGACCACTGCTACACTACGGTCAAGGACGGCTACAAGGCACAATCCCGCCCTCCGTTTGGCAAATCTGATCACGCCGCCATCTTCCTCATGCCAAAATACAAACAAAGGCTGAAACAGGAAGTTCCGGTTCAGAGGAAGGTCGCGCGCTGGACGGATCAATCGGTGGCCGCGTTACAGGACGCACTCGATGACGCAGACTGGGGCATGTTCAGAAACAGCTCCGACGATGACGTCAACGTGTTTACGGAAGCGGTTGTGGGATTCATCGGGAAACTAGCGGATGATACCGTGGAGACAAAGACTATCACAACGTTTCCCAACCAGAAGCCGTGGGTGGATAAAACCATCCGCGACGCTCTGAGATCCCGCACCGCTGCCTACAACACGGGACTCATGACGGGGGACATGGACCCGTACAAAGCCGCGTCATATAACGTGCGGAGGGCGGTGAAAGAGGCGAAGCAGCGCTACAGGAGGAAACTAGAGTCACAACTCCAACAGAGTGACTCTAGGAGCCTGTGGCGGGGACTAAGGACAATAACGGACTATAAAGCACCAACAACCGGTATGACGAACGCGGCCGTGACTCTGGCAGACGAGCTGAACACTTTCTATGCTCGCTTCGAGGCTGCAGCTAAGGTCTCCAACAATGCTAGTGTTAGCGGCGCTAACGGCTGCAGACAGGAAGATACTGCCAGCACCGGAAACGTGCTCGTCATCTCCGAGCATGAAGTAAGGAGAGCCTTCAAGAGAGTGAACACCAGGAAAGCAGCAGGACCAGACGGCATCCCAGGTCGTATCCTAAGAGACTGCGCATACCAGGTAGCTCCTGTGTTCACTGAGATATTCAACATCTCTTTATCTCAGTCGGTGATCCCCACATGCTTCAAAGAGTCCATCATTGTTCCTGTCCCGAAGAAACCCCACCCTGCTTCTCTCAATGACTATCGCCCTGTAGCCCTCACCTCAGTAGTGATGAAGTGCTTTGAACGCCTGGTCAGAGACTTCATCATTTCTTCACTACCAGACACACTGGACCCACTACAGTTCGCTTACCGTCCAAATCGTTCCACAGACGATGCCATCTCTCATCTCCTCCACACATCACTCACTCACTTGGACACTAGAAGGGGGAATTATGTTAAAATGCTCTTCATAGACTACAGCTCTGCATTTAACACCATAATTCCCTCCACACTCACCACTAAGCTGGAGCATCTGGGACTCAGCTCATCTATGTGTCAGTGGATCTCCAACTTCCTAACTGGTAGACCACAGGCAGTAAGGATGGGCGGACATGTCTCAGCCTCCACCACTCTCAGCACTGGAGCCCCCCAGGGGTGTGTTCTGAGCCCCCTGCTGTACTCTTTGTACACATATGACTGTGTGGCCACTACCAGCTCCACCACCATCATCAAGTTTGCTGACGACACCGTCGTGGTGGGCCTGATCTCTGATAACAACGAGACGGCCTACCTGAAGGAGATTAGGAATCTGGAGAACTGGTGCCAGAGGAACAACCTCCTTCTAAACGTCAGTAAGACAAAGGAGCTGATAGTGGACTTCAGCACTAAGCAGGAGAGGAACTACCAGACCCCCGTCATCAACGAGTGCCCAGTGGAGAGAGTGGACAGCTTCAAATACCTCGGAGTTCACATCACGCAGGACCTGTCATGGTCCTGTCACATCAACACCGTGGTGAAAAAGGCCCGTCAGCGTCTCTACCACCTCAGATGCTTGAGAGACTTCCAACTGCCCTCCAAGGTGCTCAGGAACTTTTACTCATGCACCATAGAGAGCATCCTGGCGGGAAACATCTTAACCTGGTTCGGGAACAGCACCATGCAGGACAGACGAGCTCTACAGAGGGTTGTGCGGTCAGCTGAGTGCACCATCCGCTCCGAGCTCCCTGACCTGCACTCAATCTACAGCAGGCGGTGCTGGACCAAGGCCAGGAAGATCGTGAAGGACCTCAGCCATCCCAACAACAGACTGTTCTCTCTGTTGAGGTCAGGAAAGCGATTCCGCTCCCTGAAGACCAACACAGAGAGACTGAGGAGGAGCTTCTTCCCGCAGGCGATACGGTCTCTCAATCACACCACCACACAGTACTGACCCACACATATGGTTCTTACACACACACTGGACATTCTGGACATTGTTTTTGCACAACACTGGTCACTATATTCTTCATTTCCGGTTAATACTTGTACAGCTGCTGTTATTGTGTATATATTTATTTATATTTAGATTTCTTCATACATTCTTATATAGTTCTATATTGTGTATTTTGTTGTACAGTTATTTTATTTTCAACTTTAATTTATATATTTATCTTTATCTTATTCTTCCCAGTTAAATTTACCCTTCATTCTAATTTGTGTTGTACAGTTATTTCATTTTTAACCTTAATTTATATTTTATTCCTTCCTAGTTAAATTTACCCTTTTTAATTTTTCATATTTATTTCCTATCTTATTCATAGCCTTTTCCTTTTTTGTTTTCTTTAGGTCACGAGCAGTTGTCCAAGCATTTCACTACATATCGTACTGTGTATGACTGTGTACGTGACAAATAAAATTTGAATTTGAATTTGAATTTGGCTCATGAGTAAAAGGAGGAGCAGGAAAGGTGCAGACAGAGAGGAGGCCAAAGTTTGATAGCCTGATCCTTTGCCAGGACAAAGACAAATGGTCTTAAAGTGGCGACAACACTGTTCATATGTGTGTGTGTGTGTGTGTGTGTGTGTGTGTGTGTGTGTGTGTGTGTGTGTGTGTGTCACCCATACATGGCCCCAGACAGGCCTTTATCAAAGTGGGTACACGGGTGGCGACACACAGCAGCTGGCAGAAGGACATGACACAGGCGACAGGAATTCAGTGACCTACAGAGGAATGCCGGTCGGACAGTCACAACACTAATCAGGCTGGTGATGTGTGTGTGTGCTGACTGGTTAAACTGGGGAAAGGTTTCATATGCTGGCTTTGTTCCCTCTAAACAGCACAGAAAAAAAGTGGCCAACCACGCACACATAAACACACACAGAGCCCAAACATCTTTTTACTCCCCTTAAAGAGCCTGAAGGTCAACGAAAAATGCTTATCTGTATTTTTCATAACATCGCCTTTTCGCCTACTTCTTTCTTCCAGATGGTGTTGCTGGCGCGCTGCGAGGGCCACTGCAGCCACACGACCCGCTCCGACCCCCTCATCTCATTCAGCTCAGTGCTCAAACAGCCCTTCAAGAGCACCTGCTCCTGCTGCCGGCCGCACACCTCCAAGCTGAAGGCGGTGAGGCTGCGCTGCACTGGCGGGACTCGCATTACGGCCACTTACAGATACATCCTCGCCTGCAACTGCGAGGAGTGCAGCTGAGCAGACAGCAGTACCCTCCCAGACCCTCAAGACTCTCAAGAGCCGGCAGTTTTCTTGGCCACAGACCTTCCTCTCAAGCTGTCCAAAGCATTTTGGTTGATTATTGGATCAGAAAACGGCCCCAGAGATACTGGTTGTTAACTTGTGAGTGATAGTTTGGAGCAGTCAGATCAGCCTCACGTGGGCCTTAAAATTGACCTACAGCCCTTGGGACTCAGACAGAACATACTATACCCTTTCTATTATGTGCATTCAATCAGTACAAACAATGCAAAGCATATTTCTTCAGCTCACAAGGCCAGACACCACAAACTGCAGCTCCCAGGAGCCCGCTGGAGACCCTCCTCGCTGCAGAGACACACTGCACTCATTATAAGCCTCCGTAATTCATAACACACACGCTCAAGAACCACAGAATGAGAGCTCATTGCAAATATCTGTAACAGCCTTCTCCCTGCTCCATAAAAAAAGGGAAAAAAAAAAAAGAAGCGTTTGACGACTAAACAAAATGCCTCGTTAAAAAGCAGCATGGGAAAGGACAAGCGGGTCCGCGTGAGCCCTGACATGTGCTGGATCTACAGTGGAGCACCTGCGCCGTGCTTACTCACCCAGTAACATTTTACACACTCCCTGCAGACTTTCATCTAGCTGTGTAAAACATGACTGATGCTGACAGGAGAGCTCATCGAATGAACAGTAGAAAAAAAAAGAAGAAAAAAAAAGTAGCGTAAGAGGAGCCCAGAGGATGCAAGAAGACCACTGATGAAGGTTTTAGCAGCCTCTGGGTCAGCGGCGTGGACTGTCAATAGACCGCCAAGGGTATCAGTGCTCATTTAAAGTATAACCTGTTCTACTTGGATCTTTGTGATGTTCATGTTGACGTTATTGTAACTGCCGCTACTATCACGCCGGATTGATTAAACTTGCCGCTATTGCCTGTAACGTATTGTTAGTAATGACATGTCCTGTGTCCAACATGATGAATACAGAACTTCACACTCACTATTCATACTCTGTGTGTGCATTTGTGTATGCGTGTGTGTGCCGCAGGCTCATTTGCAAAACTTGTGGTCACTTTATTTGAATTGGAAAAACTGTGTTCAAATTGAGCTTTTTCCATCATTAAGGCTTCAGTTTTTTTTCAAACCACAAAGAATTGAGAGCTCACTTTTAGTATTTGAGCTGAAATAATGGGTGGTTGAAAGCAAAGAAAGGCCATGGTAGCTTGAATTTTAAATGCTTCTTTCTAAATGCACAGCAGTTATCTTCACTGCTTTGGAGTATGCTAATTTATGTCATACATGTTAAGTTAAATCCTGTGTGTCTGGCATATACAGCAGGACGTCCTTTCTTTCTTCTTGTTTTGGCTGCTCCCTTTAGAGGGTCACTCCAGCACATCATCTGCCTTCATTCTAGCCCC